>NC_056729.1:943957248-944104748 GCF_019279795.1 Protopterus annectens
CCAAAAGCTTGGGTAATGGGACATAATTTCATCTCAGTAATGACAGAGAACTGAAGAATCTCAGTATTAGAATTGTACCACAGAGGGCTGACTTTAGGCTGAATGGGCCGATATGACACCCTGTACTAAAGGAGGGTGGGGCGTGCTTTCCAGAACCATAACAAACAAAAAGGCTTCACTTTTTTTTTTCAGACAAAATGGCTCTTCTAATTAAAACTGCATTAAGCTGCTTGCTACAAATGTCTGCTACAGTCCGCCTACTACATACTGAATGCTTGAGCCACAACTAGAAATGCAGAACCTATACTGCTATTTCAGATGCAGTGAGAATCCTTTCTACTTAATTCAAAGATGCATATAAATCATGTTAGAAAACTATAAGGTTACTGGTGCCTACTGGACATTAACTTTATAAAGTTATGTGACTAGGGACTGGCAAGCACTAGATCTTCTCCACTGAGTAGCTTCAGCCTGTGTAATTATTTAATAGTCACATTTGTGGCTCCAGGTACAGGACTGGTTAACAGAACTGACAGACAGAGAGATCAATATGGGGAAAGAAGTACACTGACCTATTTAGGTGGGTTGGAGGGGATTATCAAGTTAATGTATGCTAAGCATAAGACAGAATTTAGAATGCTCCTTCTTAGCTACCAGATGGAGCATCCTTTCCAGGACACCAACATAGGCTTTTCTAGGAAATCTGAGAAGTAAGCTCCCTCAATATATGAAACAGACCTTCTTGTCCCCTTTCTGGAAGATTAGTGAAAAAGTGCATTAAAATGAGACACATCCAGTTTCTTTTTCCAGCCAAAATGGAACTGTTTAATTTCTGCAGTGATTTAATTTAGAGAAATAGATCTAATCTCAACAGTTGTTTCTGTCCCAGCCTGCTCAAAAAAAGCATATTTACTGGCTTCTGGACTTCAACAGCATGTTTTTTCCATGTCTCAACAAAGTCCACAAGTCGGTGTTTTTTCATCCTTGATGAGAAGTTGAACAGTCTTGACAATATACACTTACAAGACAAATAACTGATTAGAGAACTCGTTTAGATAAAAAAACAGATGAAGTTAAAATAAGTCAGAATTTTTTTACTTGTGTTTGAAGGGACAACCTTAACCATTATGACAAACCATTACGCAGTGCATTTATTTTATATATGACTTCATTAGTGAAGCTTGTGGTTTACGGCTACTAAAATATTGAAATAACATGCTTATGAGATGCACTTCTATTAACTATACTAGTGTGTGTGTGGGATTTCAGAGTGAGAGGTGTGTGTGTGTGTGGGATTTCAGAGTGAGAGGTGTGTGTGTGGGATTTCAGAGTGAGAGGTGTGTGTGTGTGGGATTTCAGAGTGAGAGGTGTGTGTGTGTGTGTGGGATTTCAGAGTGAGAGGTGTGTGTGTGTGTGTGGGATTTCAGAGTGAGAGGTGTGTGTGTGTCTGGACTCTGGAGTGTTTCTCCCTGAGCCTCTGCTAAAAATTAGCTTTTGTTCCAAGTCAGACTTTCCTGGTAAACAAATGTTAAAATAAAATGACACTCATTTGAATATCAGACTTCATATTCTTTAGAAAGTGCATGGTGACACAAAAGCAATTTTCTAAGTGTATAAGATGGATATTTGAAATGTAGCCCTGTCTTTGGGACTGTATTCCCCCTGTTATTGGCTTCATCCAGGTTTTCTGCTAAGGGTGAGAGCTATGGTAAGAACTGAATTCACTGAATATGTTTGGGGGCTATATTCCCCCATTACTGGCTTTGTCCTGGTGTTTTTTGCTAAGAGGTTGAGAGCTGTGGTGAGAACTGAATTCACTGAATGTTTGGGGGCTATATTTGATGCTGAAGGCTGTGGGTTCTACTCCCACAGTAGGTAGATGCATTGCTGATACTGTACTGTGTTGTAAAGGGGGGTGGATGCTGCAGTCCTTTTTGGCAAAGATACCTAGTAACTATGAACCTGTTATCAGTTTGCTATCCATTCCCTATTGCGGTATTACTAGCTTATGTTTTAATGCATGCAACAAAGGCAATTTATTCTTCAAGGGCAACAGTCACTTTATTTGTAGATGAAACAATGACATATAAAGTTGTTTGCTAGCAGCAGCCTCTAGTTACAGATTTTTTTAATGTGGATTTATAATTGTGTGTTTTATAATTGTTTTTTTTTTACTTTTTGCTGAAATAGCACATCTCCAGATTTCAGTGTTTTATGCCACTGTCATAGGTCAAGCGAACGTGACTATATGTGATTTCTTTGGCTTCGGTCATCTCGATGGCTTGGGTTCCCGGGGGGGGGGGTGTTGGGGCGCCTAGGAAAAGTTTGCCTCAGGGCGCTTCTAACGTAGTTACGCCACTGTACTTGAGGAACTTTGGGTTTTTAGGGGAGTTATTGGTAGTATGTTTAGGTGTTTTACTTTTGAGAGTGCAGCAGACCTTATTGCTTGTGTACTGACAGTATGCAGAGCAGTCCTGGTGTGGAATCCCACACATGGGAAGAGAAGTTTACATTAATGGAGAGTGTGAGGAAGCCCTTCTGCATGTTTTCTAGCTTGGTGGAATACTATTTCTGTTCTCTGTAGATCTGTATGAAGTAAGGGGGTGAGTTGCACATTAAGGGAAGTATTTTTTTTCTTGTTCCTGATGACGTGTTTTTAATTATAAAATAAGCCATTTTTTCCTTTAGTATTTTTAATATCGTGAGCCACATGAATGCTACAGATTGAATAAACTATAAAGAGCTTGGAAGTACAGCTTCAAAACTCAACTTACCGATGAGGTGGGAGTTTTCTCCCCAATTAATGTGTCTTTGCTATCATGTATGGCAGCCCATACCTCTCATTTGTTCCCGATTTTATAGAATGTGCCTTTAATGATAAAATAAGCAATTTTTTCCTTTAGTATTTTTAATATCTTGAGCCACATGAATGCTACAGATTGAATAAGCTATAAAGAGCTTGGAAGTACCACTTCAAAACTTAACTTACTGATGAGACAGGAGTTTTCTCTCCAATTATTGTCTTCGCTATCATGTATGGCAGCCCATAGCTCTCAGTTGTTCCGTATTTTATAGAATGTGCCTTATTTTCCCTAATTTTTGTCTTCTCGTAAAATGTGAGATTTTCTAATAAATTACTGATGAATGCAGTCATGAAATAATGTCAGACAAATGAGTTTCAGATTTCAAATGTGTTTGTTTATTTAGGGTTAGTCTGACTGAGCAGGTGGTCTCTTTTCAGGGGAGGCTTGATGTGTTGTTAATATTCACTGGGGAAATTTGACCAGGGTATCCTGGAAATGTCCTTGCTCTTTTCGATATGATAACAAATGTAGTGTTTCAGAGGTTGGTTGGTGTCAGTCTGGCATTTTACACAGTTTCCATTAAGAATCTATATGACCTCTGATGAAGGAGCTATGAGAAACTAGTGTCCAGGATATATGTGATCAAAGCTGTCATTATATCAGAAGGGAGAAAAAATCATATGTATTCACCAAGTATCATAGTAACAGTATCACATATAACATGTTTCCTGTGACTTTGTAATATGTTTCTCCTCACTTTTATTTGTAATCTTACATTAAATTACAGTTTCAGTTTGTTTTCTAGTGTGGGTCTAAACTTGATGAGTGAAGTAGTGACTGTTTAATGGCAAGGAGTAATTTGCTGCTGTTTCCATAGTAACAATATCACATATAACATGTTTCTTGTGATTTGTAATGTTTCTCCTCACTTTTATTTGTAATCTTACATTAAATTACAGTTTCAGTTTGTTTTCTAGTGTGGGTGTAAACTTGATGAGTGAAGTAGTGACTGTTTAGTGGCAAGGAGTAATTTGCTGCTGTTTCCATAGTAACAGTATCACATATAACATGTTTCCTGTGACTTTGTAATGTTTCTCCTCACTTTTATTTGTAATCTTACATTAAATTACAGTTTCAGTTTGTTTTCTAGTGTGAGTGTAAACTTCATGAGTGAAGTAGTGACTGTTTAGTGGCAAGGAGTAATTTGCTGCTGTTTTTAAGCAGTGGACATTACTCCCTGGCACTATAACTGCTTTCTTATTGGTTCTTTCACTTTTTCTCTCCATCTTAATAGTACTTGTAGTAATTTCCTTTCTGTGTATTTTCCTAAGTCTTCAGAATTGCTGAGCTGAATGAAGTACATGCACAAAGAAGAATTGTTCTGGGTTTTTTAAGCTTAAACTCCTTGTTAAAGCAAGATAAGTCCCTGATTCTCTTTGCATTTACAGTAGTTTTGGTGTTTTCTAGCCTTTACTGTTTATTTTTTCAAATGTTATAACTTTCACGGTTTGTTTTATTAAAGTAGCTGACTTTGTGTCTTAAACAGTTACTTAGATGCTAATGTATCAGACTACACTCCACCCACTTATTCAAAGTGTTCTAATTGTGAATTTACACTGCACCCCATGGCACAATTTTCATTACATTTCACAGAGCTGTTGTGCAATACATCATGATCTACACCAGACACATATCTCTTAACCTATATGCAGGGAGGAGTGAACATACAGCACTTTTTCACTCAAATTCCCCTCATTGGACCCTCCTGTGCCCAGCCAACAAACATTAAACTGAAGACCCAGCTGCCTAAGTTGGTGGTAGCTCAGGTGCATGTAAATGATCCCACGACACTCATAAAAAAGTAGGGTTCTTTATTTACATGAGTTTACATAACTTTGTATACATATACATAACTACTTATTTATATTTCCATATAATTATATAGTCATACATTTACTTTCCTTGTATTACTAAAATAACTACATAGTACATTAAAGAAAAACATATTAAGACAACCATCTTCTGATTTTCTTTAAGCTTTTTGATAATGCCCATTTTTATTAAATTGTACTTCATTTGATCTTGCTTTCTATACTGCCCATGTCACACAAAAGAACATTTTATCAATATTTTTTATCTGACTTCATTACTCTGCTCACAATGTCCATTATTAAGACAGAAAATAAATGAATACAACGCAGTTCAACAGAGTAGAAAGATCTCCTTTATTATCAAAGAACACACATACACGGAAGACTAAGCAATTAAGATCTTGTCTCCTTGAACAAAGAAACTACAGTTACCTATATATTGTGAAAGCTTCTGAAGAAATATTTTGTTATGTATTAGACTGTGGACATGTGGGCACTAGAAAATGCCAAGGCAGTGGAAAAAAAAAAAAACAAAACAAGACAGCCCTCTGCCATCGGGATCCATTTTGAAACAAGATGTATTCCACTTTCAATGAAAAAGTTTTATATAAAACATGTGAATTCTTCACTCTTCTCATCAAGTAATATACTTTTCATATCTATAGCTTTAACATCTTTAATGTACTAATTATTTCATTTCTGATTACCATTTACTAAACTTTTAAAAACCCTTTTTAACTACAAAACAGCACACTCTGTTGCTTCTTCTTGTCTGCAAAAATAATATAACCTTTCTTCTTTCACTTTATATTTCATGATGTAGTACGTTTGTGTCTCAAATTCCATCTTCTTATGATGTTAATAATGCTTTCATTTAAATCCTGCCAAGGCTTAACACAAATATTTGTTTTTATCACACTACCATACAAATCTTTTGAATTCTTTTTCAATATTCCCCATAACAAATTTCTGCATAATAATTTTCTCTTGGTATTCTTTTAATTCATCCTTATCAAGAAATCTTTTTATTTAAATTTTTCCTAAGATTAACCATAAGTCTTCATTTTTCCTCAAAAAACAGCATGTCTGTAGCCAGTCTTAGACCAACAAAAGTGAGCTTATAACCAAATGAATTTAGTGAGCATTTTCATCCACAATGCACAAAGAACTTCTTCATAATACAGCCAGTGATTAAGAACAATCTTTTGAACAATTAGTGTTTTACATCATAACTCATATGACCCCAATAACGCAAACAACTGATGACACTATAGACAAAATTATGTAGACGTGCACACACACACACACACACACACACACACACACACACACACACACACACACACACACATATATATAAATATATATGCACACGTGTGTGTGTGTGTGTGTATATATATATATATATATATATATATATATATATATGTATATGTGTGTGTGTGTGTGTGTATATATATGTATATATATATATATATATATATATATATATATATATATGTATATATATATAATAATTATAGAAATCATCAAAAAATTATATATAAACACTATCTTTGGAATTCATTAAAGGGCCTAGTATGTGCTATATGGCTCATGCTAAAAAAGGGCCTAATCCCTGGTAAATAGTGATTCCCCACACCCGATCCTTGTATTGCTGTTAGAGCCATTATTGTCCCCCCCCCCCCCACTGATCCCAGTAGTGATGCCAGTGCTGTTAAGGTAATTGGCTTTGAATGTATCGCTGATATCTAGTGGCTCCCCCCCCTGGATTCCTGTACTGGTGCCAGTGCCATTAAGACACTTCGGTTGAATGATTCCCTAGTGTCTAGTGGCTCCCCCACTCCCAATCCCGTACTGATGCTTATGCTGTTAAGGATCTTAGGTTGAATCCATTCCTGGTATCTAGTGTCTCTCGCACCCCCAGTCCCGTTATACTGGTCATGGTAGGTAGTTGAACACGGAGTTCTGGCAGTATTTAGTATTGCCACATTGTGAGTATGCCATGCTGATCTACACAGCCAAGTGATTTAGGTTCATAGGTTTATAGGTAGGTATTAGGCTATTGGCCGTAGGGCATATATAAGCCTAGTCAAAAAGGTACCCTGGCTTTCACCACCCAAGAAAATTATTTTCCTGTGCCCTTGTCAAGCAGAGCCACAGAGGTGATCCCTGGGGTGAATTTCCTATTGAGGAGCTTTGTTTGATATAGATAGGTAGTTTGTTCCAGAGTATGGGAAGTCTCTGGAACAGGAATGTTTCCTCCAGCACGTTCTGTTTATTTTGGTGACAAGGTTTAGGTCCCTAGAGCGTGTAGCTCAGAGGGATTGAGATTTCTTTAAGTGGAGCATGCCCAACAGGTCTGGGTTTGACATAGCTTTGTATGTTAGGCAGAAATCGCGTCTGAGCAGGTGATATGCGACGGAGTAAAGCTGGAGTTTTTTTGAGACGGTCTGCGTAGGGCATCTGTTTGAGGCTGGTAATCCTCTTTGTGAGGTATGACTGTGGCTTTCCAGTTGTTGTAGATGTCTTGTGAGGTACATACCAAAAAGGGAGTTGTACTCTATAATGGGTCTAATGAGTGACGAGTAGAGGGGAACAATGACCTCTTTTTTCCTGGATGAGAAACCTTTTATGATGAGGTGTGCCACATAGAAGGATTTCCTGACTACTGTGGCAATGTGATTATCAAAGGAGAGACTACTGTCCACCTGTGTCCCAAGGTCTTTTATCACACTTTTGGTGTTAAGTAGACTAGCACCTATGTGGTAGCTCATGGGTACAGAATTTTTACCAAAGGGGATGACAGTGCACTTTTTGGCATTGAGCTTGAGGCCATGGCTTTGACACCAGGCATCTGTCTCAGTGAGGCCTTTTTGTAGGATGTCCACATCTTTAGGCATTTCGATTATGGCTCCTAGTTTGCAGTCATCCGCGAACTTCGTTAGCCAAAGACCTTCTGTGTTAGTCTGTACTTCAGAAAAGTAGATACCAAACAGGAGAGGACTCAGGACTGAAGCCTGTGGTACTCCACTTGTCACTGGTCTGAAGTCTGATTTGGAGTCTGCTACTTTCACAGTGTGGGTTCTGTCAGTGAGCCAGCTGGCAACCCATCTTGTGACATATGGATTTATACCCAATAAGGACTGACTTCTGCTGAAGCAACAAAACAGTTTTCAGCCAAATCGCTTGTTAAGTAGATACCTTCTTGGAGGCAGTTCCAAATGGGGGGTGAGCACATGGCTAATTAGCATATGCCTGTCTCAAAGGCTGCCTCATTAGCTTTCAGCAAGCAGTGCTGCTTGACTATGTGCTAAAGGGCTGTGCAGCACTGAGTTAGGGTGATTGTTGAATAGTGAAAGTGTACTGCAACGTCTACACAGAGGTGGTATATGCATCTTGGTACCTTCCTGAATCCTCTGTATGTTTTAAAAAACATTAATTATTTATAACATCATTTAATCCTGGTAATTTCTGGGCCTGTTGCCTTAAATGCCAAATAATTTCTTGCTTTTCTGCCATGTTTTAAAATCACCTTTTTGATCCACTTTGACTTGTTACAATGAAAAAAAGTATAACTTTTTATTTGGAATGTTCTGCCTTATGTTTATACAACACATTATTAAGATTTTTGTTCTAATATCATTATTGTGTTCTAGTATCCATTTACTAAACTTTCTAGTAGTTGTCCCAACATAAATTGCTTCACAGGATGAACAAGTCACAATGTAAACTGTTCCATTTGAACACATGTAAAATATGTTTTTTGTATATATAAATAAATGTATCAAAATGTTTTAAATAAATAAATTTACCTTGTAAAACAAACCTCAAAGCCCTACATTGCCCACAACTGTATATTCCTGTATCTGTAGTTATGGTAGGTCACACTAGAAAAGTGTTATCTCTAGTAACATTTTTTTAAGTACATTTTTTTTGTATATTACACTAGGATAATTCCCCATGCCTTATTCATAGGTTCATAGGTTCATACTAGGCTATCTGCCCTAGGGCATTTATAAGCCTAGCCAGAGTATGTTTGGCTTTCGCCACCCATTTTAAATTAATTTTGCTATGCCCTTTTTCGAGGTTAGTATACTGTGCCTCTGTCTAACAGTGACACAGAAGTGATACCCAGGGTAAACCTATGATCTCCCATCCACTCATCAAGATTCCTCTTGAAAAGAGTCAATGAGGGACTCTGCCTAACCTGGACTGGGATTTTATTCCATAGTGAAGGGAGCCTCTGGGTTATGAATCTGTCCCTCCAGCATGTCCTATTTATTTCAGTGCTGAGGTTCAAGTCTCTCGAGCGTGTAGCTCGATGGGATTTGGATTTTTTGAGGTGCAGCATGTCCCTTAATTCCGGGTTGGACATGGCCTTATACGTCAGACACAGGTCACCTCTGAGCAGGCGGTATGCCACTGAGTAGAGCTAGAGTTTCTTTAACCGGGCAGCATATGGCATCTGTTTGAGCCCTTTGATCCTCTTGGTGAGGTACTTTTGGGGTCTTTCCAGTTGCTGCAGGTGTTTGGTAAGGTACATCCCAAAAGGGGCATTGTACTCGATTATGGGCCTGATGAGGGATGAGTAGAGAGGCACGATGACCTCCTCTAATCTAGATGTGAATCCCTTCATGATTAGGTGGGCTATATAAAATGTTTTTCTAACCACTTTGGCCACGTGGTTGTCAAATGAGAGATTGCTATCAACTTGGGTCCCCAGGTCCCTAATGACTTCTTCTGTACTTAATGGATTACCACCTATGTGGTAATTTGTGGGCACTTTGTTTTTGCCAAAGGGGATGACTATACACTTTTTGGCGTTTAGCTTGAGGCCATGGCTCTGGCACCAGTTGTCTGTTTCTATGAGGCCCTTTTGGAGGATGCTTGTGTCGGCTGGAGAGTCGATTATGGCGCCCAGTTTGCAGTCATCTGCGAACTTGGTCAGCCACAGTCCTTCCGTGTTGGCCTGTACCTCCGAGAAATATATACCAAACAAGAGAGGTCCCAGGACTGAGCCTTGTGGGACGCCACTTGTAACTGGTTTGGAGTCTGACATGGCTCCAGCAATTCTAACCATGTGGGTTCTGTCCTTGAGCCAGTTTGCAACCCATCTAGTGACATAGGGGTTTATATTTAAGCTGGTGAGCTTATCTATAATACCTGAGTGGGGTATTGTATCGAAGGCTTTTGCGAGGTCCAGATAGGCTGTGTGGACCACCTTCCCTTCGTCAATGGCCTTGGTGACTGTTTCAAAGAAGTCAACCAGGTTTAAGAGGCAGGATCTGCCCTTAACATAGCCAAACTGGGTAGGATCCAGTGTCTGTAGGTCCCCAATATCTTTATTTATGAGGTCCATGATGATCCTTTCCATAGCTTTGCAGACCAAGCTAGTCAGGCTTATGGGGCGATAGTTTCCAGGGTCCGTTGAGGCACCACCTTTGTGAAGAGGGACCACTGTTGCTGTACGCCACTCTTTGGGTACATATCCTGTAGTAAGGCTGAGATTGAACAGTAGTTTTATGTTTGGGTTTAGCTCTTCTTGGAGTTCATGTAGGACGCAGCCTGGGACACCGTCTGTTCCCATTGATGCTGTGTTTTTTGCTTTGGAGAGGGCAGCTCCCTCCTGAGCATCTGAGATGTCGGGGGGGGCAGCACTCTGCTGGGATAGATATTTGCCCTTTTGGTGGGGAGGGGAGTTTGCTGAACCTGTCAGCTAGGATGTTGGCAATGTCTGTGGGATCAGTGTATTTTTTGTCATTTTGGACTAATTCTGAGCATATCTGGGAATTCCCACCCAGGTTCCTAACATAACTAAAGAAAGCCTTGTGATTATCTTTAGTGTCCTGTGCAATTTTTCTCTCGAAGCTGGCCTTTGACGATTTTATGAGTGCCCTTAGTTTTTTGCTAATACTGATCAGAGATGCCTTCCCTTTTTGGGATTTTGCTCTATCATGTAGTAGCTTCCTCCTTCTATTGTATAGTTTGTTTATGGCTGGGGTACACCAGACAGGTCGTCTGCCTTTGGAGATTGGGTCTTGGTGTTATTTGGGATTGCATGATCCATGCATTCCTGAAGGTGTTCATAGAATGCATTTATAAAGGATTCTGCGGTCTGGGCCGTATTTTCCACAGGCCCGGGGGCTTTGAAGGATTCCACCTCAGTTTTTGAGGAGTGTGAAATTTGCTTTAGAGAAGTTTTTCACTGTGGTTTTCTGGGCAGGGGGTGGGGTCGGGATGTGAATATCCAGTGAGATCAGTTTATGGTCTGATCTTACCAGTGAGGGATACACTTCTGGTCTGGAGCATAGAGTCCCCATGTTGGTGATGATCAGGTCCAGTATGTTTTCCCCTCTTGTGGGAGTGGTAACAAGTTGTTCCATAGCATTTGAGTTTATGAATTCTAGGAACCTTTGGGCAAGGGTGTTGGAGCTAGAGTAATGCTCCCAATCTATGTTTGGGTAGTTGAAGTCGCCCAATATAATGGTGTTTGGAGAGACCTTCATATTTTCCAGTGTTCTCAGGAAGGCCGAGTGGGGTTCCTGGGTTTGGGAGGGTGGTCTGTAGCAGGCTATAAACTGGAAGGCAGTTTTACCCACTGTTAGTTGCACATGGATAGTCTCTGATGCTTCGTGCTTTGCCACCAACCTGGAGGCGTGGGTATCTTTGATGAATATCGATACTCCCCTCCTTTGTGGTTCGGTCCAAGTTTTGGGGGCGAAAAGCATGGTATGAGGTATAACCTGGTAGTGCTGGGGTGCTCTCGTGAGTCCTGAACCAGGTTTCTGTTACTGCACAGATATCGATGTTCTCCATGCTAAGGAGAGTTTCGAGTGCATGCATCTTGAGGTTTAGACTTCTAGCGTTGAGTAGCATTACTCTTAGTTTCTTATCCCTTGTGATACCTATGGAGGTGGGTTTGTCTTTTGAGCCTTGCCTAAAAAAGGCACTATGGGGGTAGCAAGAGCCTTTGCCAATATCCGAAAGCCCAGGGGTGACAGGTGCAAGCCGTCCCTAGCAAAGCATTGTGGCTTGTCGTGCATATCATCCCAAGCTGACAGGCATTGGATCCCCTTTGAATGACACCAATACTTAAGCCAATTGTTGAAATTGATCATCTTGTCTTCGTATTGTGGCATCATTCTTGGTGAGGGTAAGATGCTACTCAAGGTCAGGGTCATACCAGCCTGGGCTACATGCTCAGAGAGCTCCTCTATGTCTCTTTTCATGTAGTCCAGGGAGGTACGTCTCAGGTCATTCACACCAGCATGGACAATGACTGAGTCATATTTGTACTTGCCTTGGAGTGACCTGAGTGCTTGTGTTATGTGGCGGATCCTAGCGCCAGACAGGCTGCTCACCGTGACCTTCTCCTTGTTCAGCCTGGTGAGCGGGACGTCAGTGTGCCTGACGATAGAGTCACCCTTTACAAGTTCAACATTCCTTGTGTTATCATCCATTTGTTTTTACAGTTCTGTATATAATTTTACTATACACAGTCATGCTGAAAACTGTTGTTGCTTCAGCAGAAGTCAGTCCTTATTAGAATTTTATCTTCTGTCTTTCCCATTCAAAATTCAGGTAATTAAACAATATGCTTATACAGTGCTATATTTAAAAATGGTGTACAGGTGTAAATGTGCAATATACACAACAAGGTGTATTAGATCTAAACCCCACTTCATTTTCCTTGCATACAGAACTCTTCTTTTGACAGGATTTAATCTGTATTCCTATGTTATTCTTAACACAGTTTGTATTACTTCTTTTTCCTTACACATTGGTGACATATGTATGTTACAAGTTTGCCCTGACTTTCTTAATGTAACACACTTTATAAAGTAAACATTTTTCTTAATGTCTATAAGTTTTCCCTAATCCACTAATCTCTTTTATTTCATTACTAAAATTCATAGTTCCATCACTAATTTTGATCTGCCAACGTTAGCTCCTAACAAAGTTATCGTTTTATTCAGTAAGAAAATACCTTGTATATTCGCAAAACCTCCCATTTCTTTAATCTTCTCTTCATTCAAAATGAATCTAAATCTTTTAGATCTATACATAATTGTATTAATTTTACTAATCTGTTTGTCCACATTCCCTCATTTTTAGCTACTAGAATCACATAATCCTCATATGATAACAATACTACAGAAAATGTTAATGTTATTGTACATGCAGTTTGGCCCTCCTTTCATCACTGCACTCATCTTACATGCAACAGTATTCATTACTAAAGCCAAAAAAAAAAAAAAAAAAAAACATTGCCTAGTGGACATCATTACCTCACATCTGTTCTAATCTTACTTTTCTTAATATACTTTCCATTATCTCAAACTATAACTTAATGTACTTTCCATTATCTTGAACTGTACTTTTTTCTTATGATGAGCTTACTGTTATCAGTATATTATTCTTAGTTCCTTAGTGATCCATAAAATTCCATAAGACCACGTTTCACATAGTCAAACACTTTATGTATATTTTCTACCATCATTTTCACTTTTTTATTATATCATTTCCTTTATTGCTATTAATAATTATTGGTTTCTTTTACCTTACCTCTCACTTCATAAATGCCTGCACCCAACACCTTATTCACCACGGTCTCAAATCTCATCTATAATTTTCACAAAATTCTTATAATTATATAAACCAATGTCTCCAGTTTTGTATACGTGATCTGTCTTCCTTTTCCAGTTAAACTTTATAACCCCACCTTACATAGTTCCATGCCTTTAAGCCCTTCATGTTTTCATTCATTCAGTTATCTTAATGACAATCTTTTGTTTACCCATCTGAATCCTTATAAACTTTACAACCCACAACATGCTTACCAGGGACTAAATCTTCATCTATTCATTTAAGAACATTCTCTAATTCTTCTATAGTATATTTAATCTAGCAACTCTAACTTTTACTCTGAACATTTTCTATTCTTACATTCACATTTTCTCTCAGATAAAATGTTTATACATATTTTCAGCATAATTTTCTACTATAACCACAATTTCCTCTTACTTATATTTCACGTTTCCTGTTCCATCATTCAACTTCTGTAGCATGCCTTTTCTTAAGCATTTTCCCCCAAAAGGATAGATTTTCTCTTTCTTTCCTTGTACATAATGTTGCTGTTTAAATAACAATTGTTTGTATTTTTCTTTAATTTCACACAACTCTATCACTTTGTTAAAATGTTTGTAATCATTATTTGTAGAATTTATCTCTAAATGTAACTTCAATCTATTATATTCCATGATGTCTATTTGTCTGATCTAAATTTAGCTGGAAATACATGTTTTATATTTTTTTTTTTCAAAAGAAATCCACTACTAGTAGTACCCTAGATGAATAAACACATCTCATGGTCTTGTAAGCTTTCCATAAACAACCTTTCTTCATTCAACACATTTTCTATAACATATTTTCATGTTAAATTTTTAATATGTTTTCCCTGTTTACTTCTGCCTTATTATCACCAATTTCCATCCAGACTGCTAAATGATCTGAAACACCTGTCAAAAACAGCCCATTTCATTTAAGCCTTCAGACACGAAAAAAATAATTTATCTTGGACCCAATATTCCTTTTCTTATACATATAATCCTTTCTTTACCCTGCACCTAGTTTCCCATTTTATCATTTCCTAATTCTCTTAACATCTTGATTTAAATTTATGTCCCTTTCCTCATAAATTAAAATCTCCCATAAGTATCACTTTCAAGTTTACTGATATATAGGGGTTCATTCATTTCAAATAAATGTGCCATGTCCTAAAAATCAGTTTAAGCATATACTTCTATTAATCTAAAATATCTGTTTCACATTTTAAATTCACTACTGTAGCTTTACCTAAACACACAATGTAGAAATGTAATATTTTTATTTTTTCACAGAAAAGAAAAAAAATCCTCAAACATCCCCTAAATTCCATGTTACTTTCTCATAAGCATTCTGTTTCTACCCCCTCAATTTCTTCAGTAAATCTTGTGTCTTTGATGTACTGTAATATCTTCATTCACCACTGTAGCGTGTACCTAGTACTTCAGCGTTATTCACATTCAGTGATATCAGTCTTACGTTTTTCTTTTTTCATTTCTTTTAAATTAAGGCAAAACATTTTTAATCATTCTCTTACTTGCTTTTATTTTTTTACCTATGAAGTTATTTTTATAATGTATCACCTCTTTTTTAAACATCTTTATTGAGTCATCACTTGTGACTTAGGCAAAATTAAATTTATGTAAAAGTAATCAAACCATATTAACAAGTTCACACCTGAAAACATTATACATTGTATATAATCTTCTATACATATTATCAAGCCAATGTTACATAAATTGTTTAGTTCCTGTCTTCTCTTAAACCTCATTTCTTCTCTCCAAAAAAACATTTTTCTGCATATATTGCTCCACAATTTCCATTTTTCTATGTAATTAATTCCTGCTATTTTGTAAAGATTCCACTTCCTGATTTTTTTTTAATCTGTGTTACAATTTTCACTACTTCATGTATGGTTGGTTTAGACTTTGATTTCAGTTTTCTAGTAATTGCTTTTTTGGCAGCCCCTAGAATCCAACTTAACAAGGCCTTTCTTTGTATGGACAATTCAGGTACTGTATCCCAGCTCAAAAATAATTTCCTTAGTTACACTCATTTGCTCATCCAGTACTCCTGACAGCGTACTCTGGAGAGAAGTTTTAAAGCCTGCCGACTGATTACACTCTGAAAAAATATGCACCCAGGTACCTCTTTCTTCCCCAGCACATCTCCAACATTTGCCATATACTGTAGGAAAAATATTTGGAGGCTGCTTGGGTTATAAAAGTACCTTTACAAAAGACATAAGTAAATATCCTATATCGTCTAGACTTTGTTGCATATTTGGGAGACATACATATGTCCTCCCATTGTTTCTTTGTGAATCACTTATTTTATCTCTCTTCCCAATCTTTTGCGACATCCTCAGATTGATTTCTATAGTTACCATGTAATATTTTGTATGCCCAACTAGTTATCCCTTTTTAACAGCAGCTTCTGTTATAGATTCAACTAAAAACTCAACCAATGCAGATCTTTAATTTAGGATCCCCCTATCCATTTCTCTGATGTCAGTCTCTGATAGGGCAGACAATCTCTAGCCTGCAGTTCAAATTTCTTTTGGCCTCTTCCCATTCTGTTACCTTTTCATCTCTAATTATTTGTTCACAATACATTGGTTCCTTTGCTAGCTCCAACGCCCTCTTCCTGTTCTCCGTACTCCTAATTTCAGTCATTCATAATGGCAGAATCTCATATCTCCATTCCTTTGTTGGTTTAGCTGTTAGAGTACTTTCTGCTACTTTATGCACATAATATTCTGTATGAATGTTATTCAACTTAAGGATCTTCATCCAAAGTTCCTCTTCTTATTTCTAGAATTTCACCCCTGCTTCATCATCATCCCAGTCTACTTTGCATTGTAGATTTCTGCTTGTGTTGTGTATGAGCCCTTTACTGTATAGCTCTAAAATAGCTCTTCAAATCAGGTCATCTTAAACCTCCTTGTTCTACTGGAAGGTTCAACTTATCCCAATTGACACTTGCCTTCTTCCCTTCTCAGATAAAATCTTTCTACTGTTTACTAATTACTATCCCACTTGACACTTGCCTTCTTCCCTTCCCAGATAAAATCCTTCTACTGTTTACTAATTACTATCCACAACTTCTCTGGTTGATAAAAATATGCATGACCTGTTTATAAGACTAATGACACTAAAACATTTTTTTATTGCTTGTATCTTGCTATCCATATCCACAGACAAGAGCTTCTAGTTTCTCACTTTTTATATTATCTTTTGTTTAGTCTCTTCCCACATATCCTTAACTTTCATAACAATGTCCTTTTTAACCCATACTCCTAAACACTTCATTTCATCATGTCCCCATAAATGAGTATTGTTGAACCAATTCATGTGTGGACACATATTGTACAGGTATAGCCTTTGTTTTAGCTTTATTAATTAAAAAAACCTGGAACTGTCTCAGAATATTCCACAACACTGAGATGCTCTTTTCTGGTTTCATCAGGTACAAAGTATTATCATCTGCAAATAAAACAACTTTTCGTGAATACCATACCAATTATATTATTGATTTTCTGAGTCCCTTATTTTACTTGCCAATCATTCTAAATTTAATACAGTTAGTAAGGGGAAGGAAGAACCCTCCCACTTTGATTTTTGCCTCTGATGCCTCATATGTTCTCCTAATTATCCTTATTATTGTATCAGGAAATGTAAATGCCTCCATTGGCCTACTCATAAAATTCCAACTTACTCTGCTGAATGGTTTCTTTGTGTCAAGAGCTACCAACAACAGCAATATTTTCTTTCATTCTGCTTCCTTCTGGCTCATCATTGCTCTATTAATGTTATTAAATGCTTGTCTTCTCCATTCTGTCCATTTTGGCAACACATTTGCCATTCATTTAGGTGTTGTAGACATAAAGACTTTATAATCATGGTTTAAAATTTAAATGGGCCTATATAAATCTGGATCTGATGGGTCTTTACCGTTGTCTTTGCATACTACCACAGCTTTTTTTTCCCAAGATGATGGAGCTTCCCCTTCTGTTTAAATACTGTTAAACAAAACCTTCTAGATCTTTATCACTTTCTAAACTCTTAGTTTCCAAACATCCACCAGAACACCACCTATTCTTGGAGACTTTCCTGCAGATCCAGTTATACATCACCATTTTTATCTAACCTCCTCCTATCTTAACTGTTAATCGTTGAGTCTCATCTGCCTCAAACCTTGGTATATTTAAGTCTTCCATAAGTATTTTCATTTGAGCTTTTCTTGATTGCAACATTTCTCTGCTTTATACAAATTTTCATAAAATTTCAAAAGTATATATAATATGTTTTATGCTCTCTGGTTATTTTCCTTGTTATAGGCTCCCTAAGTTTGGCAACAAGCCTTTCTTCTTTCTGTTACCTAAGTTGCTGTGCTAAAAGCTTTTATGCTGTGTAGTTATTGTCTAAAAACTGTTGCTTAACAGTAATCTTTATAAACTTGTGCATATTACCCAGGTGTACTCCCTTATTTTCTCTTTAGCACTCTGTATTTGTGCTTCTTCTTGTTCCTTGAAATTCCCCTTACTCTCTAATACTTAAAGTTTTTGTCAGCCCTTCTAAATAATTCTTGTTACTTCTTAAATATATTGTTTTTTTTATATCTAACCTATTTTTAGACTCTACCTTCAATTTTTCCCACACACTAGCTATAAATTCTAGAGTACTTTCTATCTTCTCCAATAACTCCCAAATAATTTTCAGTATCCATTCCTTAAAGTCTTCTCTTTTTAACAAGTAGATCGGGAAGCAGCAGTGTCTCATGTTTTCTTCATTACCATGCATTTTTATCTTAGTAATTGTTAGCATGTGATCTGAAATTGTTAATTAGATATGTGAAAAAGTTCTTAATTAAATGCACATGTTCCTGTGAAATATCATTTCTGTCAAGTCTAGCCCAATTATTGTACCTGGGGGAATACTATGTAAATTCTGTCGAAGTTCGTACTACTGAAATCACGTCTTCCATACCAAATATTTTCAAAATTCTTTTTAAAATCTACCCCCTTTTATTATCTTTTCCCTTCTAGATACATCCTCATTGTTGCAAATCAAATTCCAGTTCTACCTGTATTTATTTATTTACTTATTTATTGACATTTGTTGATCAGGAAAGTCCACTGGGTCAGAATAACTCATTTTCAGTGGAGGCCCGAGGAGAAAAACTCCAGTAACAAATTAAAAATTACTACAGCAAACAACTAAACAAAAATTATTGTATAACCGGATAAGATTTGCAGTAATAAGAAACCATACAAATATAAATTGTATTTCCTAGTGATAAAAATATGCAGAGTACAATGTCATTATGCAGTGAAAATAAATGACAGCCAAGCTTGCGTAGTATATAAATGGATAACTTGTTGAGGACATTCAATATAAACAATCATGACAGACAGTATATTCTGTACAATATGAAGGAGATTATACTTTTGCCTTGTGGAAGTTTCTTAAGGATTAAATACTGATTAGTATATTTTGCTTAAAGGAAAGCCAAAGAAGTACAGTTGGTTTACAAGTATTTCAGTTGATCTAAAAAAGGGGTATTCTAATCAGTAAACTCATTGGTGTTGGTTTATGGTGGTATGAAGTTCTGATCACAAGGATAGATGTGATTATTAAGAAAGTGATTTTTTAGGATGACTTTGAAGGTTTTCATAGACAATTTGTGTTATGGGGGGGGAGGCATTTCATAGCTTTGCTATGGAGTAAGAGTATAAGCATTGTCCAGCTCGTCACCTCTCTTATTGCGTCTGTATATGGAAAGAAACTGTTTATTAGTAGAATGAACATTTGGTTGGGCTGTAGGATTGTACAGTAGAATGTAGTGATGGGTAGTTATTTGGATTGTGTATTAATTTATGATCAAGAGTTAGTTGAGTGTATGGGAGGTAATGTGGGAATTCCAACCATTTTAATTCTCTAATGGTGTGATAATGGTGAGTGCAGTTTTGCAGTCCAGAAGTAAATTTAAAAATTTTATAATAGCATGATTGTAGTTTATTACTTAAGGATGCGTGAAGGTTGGTAATATTGGGGGAACCATAGAGAAGTGAGGGAAGTTGGAGGGAATGTGCTAATTTTATTCTTGTGGGCTTATCCATATACAGTTTGTGTATATAGTTTACCTAGTTTTGAGTGTGTTTTTGGATTGTGTTAAAAATGTGTTGTTCAAATGATAGTTTATCATCTGTAGTGATGACCAGATGTTTAGCTGTTTTCACTACTTCAATTTCCGTATTATTTAGGGAGTAGATTTTGAAGTCTTGTGGCAGTGGTTTGGAAGAGAATATTAGTAGTTTTTTTGGGGGGGATTAAGTAGTAATTGAGCTTTGTTTAGCCACATTTCTATGTTTGAGAATTTGTTCTGTGTTATTTCAAAGAGATCTGGGAAGTTGCTGGCTGTGGATATAATGGTAGAATTGCCAGCATACAGGATGAGGGAACTATGTAAGGAGACAGTATGGAGATTATTTATAAATACATTAAAAATAACAGTCCAATGATGGAGCCCTGGGGGATGCCTACATTATTAACCAGATAACCAGATTGATTGTTTTGGCATCTGATGGATTGTTGTCTATCTTTCAGGTAGCTTGTAAACCAGGTAATGGTATGTTCAGTACATCCTAATGTTTCTAATTGTTGGATTAGTCTGATATTTGATACAGTGTCAAAAGCTTTGAATAGATATAATAAAACTACTGATGTCAGTAGACCAGAGTCCAAAGCTTTATTCAGGGTATTGGTGAAATAAAGTAAGGCTGTAATAGTGCTATGTGCGGAGTGAAAGCCATATTAGGTTTGGCCTAAGAGATTGTTGTCTGTGAGATGTTTTAGTAGTTGGGTATGTATACACTTTTCTAGTATTCTAGATAATGGTGTGAGAATGGAAATGGGTCAGTAGTTGGTTAAATTGTTAATATTTCCACCCTTATGCAATGGGGTTATGATAGATTTCTTCCAAATTTGAAGGACTGTGGATTCAGATATGGGTCTATTATTTAGAATACTGATGGGATAGACTAATGCATTTGCACCAAGTTTCAGGTATTCAGAAGGGAGGTTATCAGCAGATAGGGAGCATGGTCTAAGTTTAGATAGCAGGTTGAATATTAGAGAGGTAAGTACCAGTTTTAAGGAGAACTTTGGAATTTCTTGAGTATTTCTAGTGCTTTCCTTGTGAAGTGAGAGATGTAAGTTGGAATTCTCACCAATAGAGCTTGAATTACTTGTCAAATTGTTAGGGGGATTTCTTGTTATTGGTGTGGGGCGTTGACAAGTTTGAGAATGGTGTCTATAAAGTGGGGATTAAAAACATTGGCTATTTGTTGTGGGTTTGTCAGGATATGGTGATGGGTTTGTGTAGTCCTAGGATTAAGGAGCGAGTTGACTGATTTTCAACATTTTTTTGGGTTGTTTTTCTGATAAGATAGTTGTTTTGAAAAATAATTTTGTTTGTCATTACTAATGCCTTAGCTTTATTGTGCAGTTGTTTGAAATAGATTTAGTTTGCTTGATTTTTGTTTTTATGCCATTGTTTCCAGGCCCAGTCTCTGGAGAGAAGAATTTGTTTTGTAGGTTTTGTGAACCAAGGAGCATGATTGAATTTTATTCTTTTGAACCTGATAGGGGCTAAAGTGTTTAGTGTGTCAAGGAAGATCTTATTAAAATAGAATATAGCTTCTTTTAATGGTAACGTTTTTAGTGGGGTCCTATTCTGAGCTTTTAGGAAGTTGTTTAAAGTCATTTGGTTGAAGTTAGATTTCTAGATAATCTATATGTGTGGGGTTTGGGTATTTGACTATGGATCCTAAATGTATAGGCTAGTAAATGGTCACTTAGTGCACTAGGGAGAGTACCGATATAAGAGTATTTGTGTGGGTCTGATACATTAATCCAGTCTAGGGTGTCCTCTGGTTGTTTATTTGGGATTTGTGTGGGGCCAGAAACAAGTTGTGTATATCCACGGAGAGTAATACAGTTATCTGTGGATTTTAAGACAAATTTCGCCAGTTAGTGTTAATATTACCTAAAATGATAGTTTGGCAAGATGTATTATGAGTGCTCCAAGATAGAAAGTTTTGAAGCATAGGGATGTTTTGGCCTGGTGGAATATATAGTACTGCTATACACAGGTGTTTACTATTGTTATTGTGTAGTGATACTAGTAAGATTTCTATGTTGTCGAAGGTTGGGATGGTTTTGGGGAAAGTTGTAATGGTTAGATAGTTGCGATAGATTAAAGCTACACCCCTCTTTCTTTAGAAGTCTGTCTTTATATAGGATACTATAACCATTTGGAACTATTTCAGTATTGGATATATGTGACTTTAGCCAAGTCTCTGTAACAGCTATAATGTTAGGGTTATGATGTAAAAGCCATACATGGAATTCAATAATTTTGTCACAAATACTCCAAATGTTAGTTGTCATTATAGATAAGTTTTGAGTGTTAGGAGGTGGTATTGAAGAGGGAGAAGGGGTATTAATGATATTATGAGTATGTGATGGGCCAGAAATAGAGTGTATGTCACCACTTTGAAATAGTAATAGGAGATGACTTGAAAGATAGGTGAAGACGTTGGTTGTAGAAGAGGACCTGATTAATGTGTAAGGAAACATTTTTGGTGTATTGCTGATGGGGAGAACTCAGAATTTTTGTCTGAGTAAATTTTTAATATTAAATAAGGATGATGAGATGTTAGAAAAGCCTTTTAAATTGATTGTGGTTTAGTAGTTAATGTGGCTGTTTTTGAAAATGCATAGAATTGCATAGAGTGGAGAGAGGTTGCATGTGTTAGTAAAGAAAGAGGAATACTTAAGGAGAGAGTGAAGATAAGGTAATAGGCAATGTTGGTCATTTTGTATATTAAGATATAAAGGGTGTAGGAAAAAAGTTATGTAGTGTATAGGGAAAAGGGTGGGGGGGGGTGAGGTTAGCAACCAGGGATAGGGTAATTGGGTAAGGTGGGTTGGGTTTTGTATTTGGGTAGAGAGTATAAATTAAAGGAAAATAAGGGTGGGTGGGAATGGGGATAGGGTTGGGTAGGGTAGTGAGCCCAAGCCCAGCGAGGGCAAACAGAGTGGGCTTCCACCTTGTTTGTAGATTATTTTTCTTAAGAGAAACCTTCCAATCAGTCAGAGTACACCATAGGTAAAAGTTGTATACTGCTTACTAGTCTACAATGGTGCCTTTTATTCTTTTTTTTTTACGTTTGTATTCCCCTTTACTCTTTGTTTGCTGCATACTATGTAGCTAAAGATAAAAGTAGCTTGAGACTTTGCACTTTTGCTTGGTGTTCAATTAGTGAAGAATAAGTATTGAGGGTTAAGGACTGAAGGCTATGACTCTATTGAGAGGAGCTCAGTACATTAACACAACAAAACAGATAAGTTAAGCAAAATGTATTACTAATGAAATGGATGAAATGGGTGGGGAGGCTAAGAGGAAGAAGGTTTGCAGTTGCCACCCCTGGGGTATGCACTATAGCTGATTGTAACAGATTTTAACAAGGCAAAACAGTAGTCACAAAAGCAGGTACCTACACTGCCTATAAGTGGCAACATCAGAGTTCCCGGAGTTAAAGCTTGGGTTGCAGTCTTTATTTTTTTTTAACATGATTGGTTAGAGTTTCTTTTGCTTTTATCTGGAGTGAGAGGAGTCCTCACTCACACAAGTAGAGGAGGGAGACTCAGGTGACCAAATGCTCAGTGGTACTAAAAGTTGCAAAGAAAACACAAAGAAGGAATATAAGACTAAAATCAATAAAATAAGGACATAAAAATAAGTATACACATCATAAATATTGTACAGAAAGCAGTTAAAATAGCCCATTAAAAGTCACCAAAAACAAATACCAAACTTATTTAGCAGCAGTCAGTGTAACTAGTTAGAATATCCTATTACCAGGCAATATTGAAACAATGTAGTAGTTTCACCAGTTTACCATAAATATCATTCAGCACTTTACAATGTATTTTTAACTCACATAAACAGAGTATTGCTTTATCTGTAATATCATTTTGAGGAGCCCTTAAAAAGATTTAGTGAAAATGGGAGCCAGCAAAACAAAAACCTAAGCTTCTAATATCCAAATATAAACTATGTCAATAAAAAAATAACTGGAAAGCTGGCTTAGAGAGAAATTATTGTAACATTCTGTGCAGGGACAATAAGTATGGAACAGAGCATTGAGAAAAGGAAGAGAAATAATATCACGTACTAGACTAAACTTATTTAGCAGCAGTCAGTGTAACTAGTTAGAATATCCCATTACCAGACAATATTGAAAATAATGTAGCAGTTTCATCAGTTTACCATAAATATTATTTAGTGCTTTACAATGCATTTTTAACTGTAAGTAATATTCCCTGTTGAAAGCTGATTACTTCTTCCAAAATTTTCTTAAGCTCCTTAATAGCAGTTTTAGGTGGAACATAAATACATACCAGCATAATTGTCATCCCTTGCCAGTAGTTCCTTACTACCACAAATTTGCCAGTATTATCTTTTTTTTTCCTCTTCTGTCACTATTGGAGCTTCTCTTGCAGTTAATAGAAGCACTGTTCTTTTTCTTTTGTCCCTGATATTCTGCTGAAAATCCATCCTGAAATCTTTTCTTTATCAAATTCACATTCTCAGTTCTCTCCAAATGTGGCTCATGTAGCATTGCTATTTAAACTCTGCATTTCTTGATATAATTAAATGTTCTTTCATTTTTGTGTATACCTGTGTGACCTTTCACATTCCAAGATTGCATGAAAAGTGTAATTATTCCCACCTATTGTATATAACAGCTTTTTAAATGTCTTTTTCCAGCTTTTGTGATACATGCACCACTAATGTTTGGCAGGTTTGCCCTTTTACAGTTTTGTTTTTCATATCATCAACATTGGAACCTATGCCACATTTTACAACACTGTTTTGTTTTAAGGAAAACCCTCGACCAAATGTTTGGCAGGTTTGCCCTTTTACAGTTTTGTTTTTCATATCATCAACATTGGAACCTATGTCACATTTTACAACACTGTTTTGTTTTAAGGAAAACCCTCGACCAAAAAAAGCAACCTCCCCAGAACACCTGCATAACCAGTTAATACAAATACATAAAACTATGTACATCTTCAAATAATGAAGTTTATCCCACCTAATAGGAACAATTGTCCGTGATAGACAGCTGCAAATAGTGGCCTTAATTAACCTAAGTTTGAGGTTATCCATCCAAGATGTATTACTGCCCATGCTACTACTTACTCAAGTTGGTGTCTGTTCTTTTTTATCTGTATTCCCCTCCCAGGTGTGAAAACAACTTGCACACTTTCAGAAAACATTAACTTTTAACCTTGAAGAAACCAGTGCTTTGGCTTTCTTTTATTGCCCTATAATCAGCTTGTCTCCATGGAAACATAAGAGAAAAGAAAATGTAGCCCTCAGCTGCAGTGTTCTAAAGACAAGCTGAAACATTTTTTGATAAAAGGAAACATTTTGTTATGTTTAATGTTCTCTTATTTACTTGTTTCCACTTAAAACGTGTTACCAGATTAACCCAAGAGTCCTAATCCATTCAACTATGTTAAAAGTAAGAGGAAACAAATCAGCTCTATATATGTTATGATCAGTGTACTTTTGCATCCCTTCTCCCAACTCAACAACCTAAAATTACAGCATATTAATGTAAACATGCTTTTGTCTAAGTTTTTCTCTTTTTGCATTGCAACACATTTAATACTAAAGAAAGAAGAAAGAAGGAAAGAAATAATAAAGGCATCTCTGTACTTTAGTATTTTTATCCCATACAACAACTAAAAATACTTAACTATGAAACATGCAGTTTAATTTATATAAACGCTGTTAAAAACAAAAGTTGTTTTATTTATTTATTTGCAGTTTGTTAACCAGGAAAGTCCATTGGGCCAGAATAAGCCCATTTTCAATGGAGGCCTGGGGAGAAAATCTCCATATACAATTATTACAAAGCTAATATAATAAACAAAGTTAACAAGTATAATGCAATTTTCAATAACTACTAAAACACAGTAACATAGAAGACAGAATAATAACATTTGAGCAAGATGTTCTAACAAAGTTGTTGTTGTTGTTGTAAAAAACAAAAACTAGTGCGGCAACCCAGAAATACCAGTCGACAGCGTAATAAATAAAGAGAAATACAGTTACCATGCGTTGCTGTCGCTGGTGGCTGCACCAATAAACACAGTTGTAGTAAAACTCAGCGTCTCCTGACAATTCAAGACAAAAACACGTATCTCCTTCTTGACGGCTTTAAAACTACTCCTGAAGGGAAATCGTAGTTGTCATAAGCACAGTCAAATGAACCGACAATATTGTTTTCAGGCAAAAAATGATGGTCAATCTCCAGTCTTCAAATTGATAAAACACAGCTTTATTCACAAAGTGCACAAAGTTAGCCCCCTGTGATAAGGTGTTAAATGTTGTATAACACTAAATTTAAAACTGTGACCGGGGCCTGTCATTTTACTATGTCTGGCCAATGCTTATACTAGAGATGTGAGGGAAATTAGGGAGATGTTCTATAAAAGTTGGGATATTTTGTTATCAGACAGTGATGTGGCCAATATAGTAGGACCTCATCCCAGGATTACATATAGAAATAAACCTAATTTAAAAAGGATATTATGTAGACCAAAGAACACTGGACATAAACAGATTTTGTTAAATAAGGACAGGAATACAGTAACATGTGGTATGTGTAACCATTGTGTGTACATAAATGAAGATTTGACTTTTTTACATCCTGTCACGGGGCGTATATTCCATTTTAATACTAATACAGATTGTAACAGTAGAAATGTGGTATATTTGGCTAAATGTGAAGCATGCCCCTCATTTTATGTAGGGAAAACCAATAGGTCTTTTAAGGACCGTATTAGGGAACACAATTACCACATCAGGAAAGGTTCAGAATTCAATGCATTGGCCAGACATAGTAAAATGACAGGCCCCAGTCACAGCTTTAAATTTAGTGTTATACAACATTTAACACCCTATCATAGGGGGGGTGATTTAATAAATCATACCTTAGAATGTGAACTTAGGTGGATCATCAGACTCCGAGCCGATGACCCACCGGGCTTAAATGATAAAATCCATATCAAACCTGTCCTGAAAAGTAGGAGAGTTCCAAGACCATGATGTTCATTAATAATGAATGGATTTTTTGTTCATGTTTTTTTGTTAATAATTTTGATGTGAAGTTATTTAGGAATAACTTATTGCACATGATTTTATTATGTGTAAGGTTTTTAAGAAAATTACTTTTAATATAGGCTTTTAGTGAGTGTTATTAACTTTTACATATAAGGATGTGGATGAGTTTAGTTGTATGTTAGCTAGGGCGCTTTAAATTCCAATTAATTAAATGTAACCTATCACTGAATAGAGCGGACTTTTTAAACAACTGCTGTTGAGCATTTTTTATAGTCTGATGAAGCCTAACGGCGAAAGCGCTAACATGTTGCACTTTGTGAATAAAGCTGTGTTTTACCATTTTGGAGACTGGAGATTGACCATCATTTTTTGCCTGAAAACAATATTGTCGGTTCATTTGACTGTGCTTATGACAACTACGATTTCCCTTCAGGAGTAGTTTTAAAGCCGTCAAGAAGGAGATATGTGTTTTTGTCTTGAATTGTCAGGAGACGCTGAGTTTTACTACAACTGTGTTTATTGGTGCAGCCACCAGCGACAGCAACGCATGGTAACTGTTGTTGTTGTTGTGTCTTTCGGCTTTTCCCGGTTAGGGGTCGCCACAGCAGAACTCTGGTCTGTTAATGATTGGCAGTTGATTTGTACGTGCCGAGTTGCCACCTCTGACGCACAACCTTCAATGAAGGTACGCCCATTCACGCATGTCTCCACGCAGAAGACGCTCTAGCTGAGAATCGAACCGGACGGCATCTTACTGTGAGGCGAAAGTATTGAATGAAATTAAAACATAGTATATTGGAGTACGTAAGTATAATTTGGAGTGCAGGCATGTATGCACTCAAAGTTTCATAAGGTGAGAAGGAGGAAGAATTAGAGGAGGAGAGTAGAACAGTGAAAGGTGAATAGGTTAAGTTATGAGAAAGGAAAAAGGGAGAGGGAATGGAAATGAAATGAATGGAGTCACTAGGATGGGTTATGAGAAAGGAGAAAAAAAAAAGGAAGGGGAGGAGAAATGATATAGTGGGGGTCAGGTGGGGTAAGAGCATGAGCATTCCCAGTGAGAAGGGAGATGGGAATGGAGCATGGTCTTGAAGATGAAGTGGTTTTGGGTGATTTGAATGTAGAGAGGGGCTGAATTCCATAGATGGGCAAGGGAGAAAGACAGGAGAAATTGCCCAGGTGAGCGTAAGGGTTTGTACACTCTATGGAGGTTCCTGTTTAGGACCTGAGAAATCTGTCAGCATGATGCAAGGTGAGTATGGAGGAGAGGGAAGGGCAGTTAGAGGGATTGAAAATTAGTTTGTGAACAGTTAGCAGTTGAATGTAAAAGAGATAGTGGGGGAGTTCCAGCCAATTCAAGAAGTGGAGTGCATCACAGTGGTGGGAGGAGTATTAGGTCCCAGTAGCAAACTGAGAGATTTTATTGTAGCAGGATGACAGTTTTGCCTTTAGGGAGGATTGAAGGTTGGTGAGAGGAGGGGCTCCATACAAGAGAGAGGCGATGAGGTAGGAAATAGAAAGTATATGTTTGGATGAGGGGGTGAGATAATGTGTGTGACGATACAGCATTCCAAGCTTTTGGTGCATTTTCTTAATACTAGTTTGTATATGAATGTCAGACTTTAAATGTTCATCAATGATAACACATAGAAGTTTTGTATGGGAGACAATTTCAATGGGAATCTTATTCTGACTGACTATGGAGAAGGAATTTGTATCGATAGAGGTGTTATTAGATGAGGTAAAGATCATGATTTTGGTTTTGGATGCATTGAGAGCAAGGTGGATTATTCAGCATCCAAGACTCAGTACAAGAGAAGGCATCTTGTGCTAGTTGCTTGAGTTTGGGGAGGGATTGAGCATAGCAAATTATGGTGGAATCATCTCCATATTGGACAAGTTTAGTATTAGGAATGCATTGATGAAAATTGTTAATGAAGATGTTTAAAAGTAAGGGACCCACTATAGAGCCTTGTGGAACTCCAGTTGGAGTGTGAAGGAAGGAAGAGGTACTATTGTTCCACCTGATGGCTTGTTGTCTATTAGAAAGGTAACTGGAAAACCAGTTAATAGAGGAGGAGGAGAAATTGAAAAGAGAGAGTTTGGACAAGAGAAATTTGTGGGAAACAGTATGATAAGTCAAGGAAAAGGGTAGATACAATGTTGCCAGAGTCTCGGGCACAGTTGATGATAAGGAGTTGCAAGTGTTTGCATTTTTCAAGGATTTTTGAGATAGGGAACAGGATGGCTATAGGATGGAAGTTGGAGATTTCAGTATTGTTGCCTCTTTTGTGAAGGGGAATGATGAACACTTTCTTCCAGAGGAAGGGTACATAGGATTCTTGAATTGAACGGTTGATAAGTATGGTGATGGGAAGGACTATGCCATCTGCAGCTAGCTTGAGTGGTTAGATGGAAGGATGTCTGGGGAATGAGAGCATGGCTTTAGTTTTAGTAGAATTTTTTTTATGGTGTGTAGCGAGACAGGTTGTATGATAAGGGGGGAGATGAGTAGTGTTGATGTCAGTGGGATTAGAGTTGTGGGTGTGGGATGAGGGTGGAGTAGAAGTTTTATTGGAGAATGATGTGGTGAGCTTGGCTATTGAATCAATAAAGAAAAGAGTTGAACTGGGTAGCTAAGATGTGATCTGGAGAGTTAGGGTCAGGACAGGGATTGTCTTTTTGCCAGGAGAGCAGATATACTGTACCAAAATGTTTTAGGGTTGGGTCTATGTTTGTTTTGAAGCTTGGAGTAGTAGGACTTTCGGTCTAAAGCAATTTGTTTTTTTACTTTATTACGAAGTTGCTTATAATCAATAAGGGTGTTAGGTGTTTTAGATTTATGGTAATGCTTCAAAGATTTATCTCAGAGATGCACGAATATAATAGTTGCTTTAGTTAGCCAAGGGGTAGATTTTGATTCTTTTAGTTCTCTGGGGAGCAAAGCTATCTAGTAGGTTATTGAATGTAATATTGAAGTATGTAACAGCATCGTCAAGAGGGAAGGTTTTTACAGGGTTCCAGTTCATATGTTTTAGTGAGTCAGAGAAAGCTAGAGGGTTGAAGTTTTGTAGGGTACAAGCTGTTATGTAGTTGTGGTGAAGATGGAGGGAGGATGGTGAGTGACAAACAAAGGCAGGAAGATGATCATTGAGGGAGTCGGGTAGGGTGCCATTGTCCAAAATGGAGTTGGGGTGAGAAACATAATACCCAGTCCAGAATACTACCGGAGTTGTTATCTTTATTAAATCTGGTAGAAGAGATAATTATTTGAGTGTGGTTGTATAGGTTTATATTCTGAGGTGATGTAGGTGATTGAATAGAAGTCCAGTTTATATTTTTGTCACCTAGGAGTATAGTTTCATTCTTTACATTGGATGAGAACCAAGACAGGATTGCTTCAAGAATGGGGATGTTATTTCCTGGTGGAATATAAAGAGCAGCTATACATATGTTTTTATGGTTATTCATTTTTAGGAGTGCCAGGGTTAGTTCAGCTGTTGCAAATTGGAGTATAGGCTTAGTAAAGGGTGTCATTGTTAGGGAGGAGGAGAAAAGTAGGGTTACTCCACCACTTTTCTTTAGAGTTCTGTCATTTCTCATGATCTTGTAGTTGGGAGGGTAATTTCGGAATTTTTTATGTGGGGTTTTAACCATGTTTCAGTGATAGAATGTCAATGTGGTAATGGGATAGCCAGGCATGAAGGGTAGGACGTTTATTATGGTAGAGTATGTGTAGGTTTGATTTGCATGGTAGTGTAAGGTTATAGTATGCAGTGAGGATGTGCAGAGGGGTGAAGGAATTAGCAGAAGGTAAAGTGGTGTGATGTCTTTAGTAGGAAGAATGGTGAAAGAGGGAAGGTAAGAATAGGTAAGGGGAGGGTCAAGGGTAGTGGAAACAGGAGGGGTTAGTGGATGAGAAGGTGGGTGGAGATTGTTCAAATAGGCTGAATGTTAGAGGGCATGTGGTTTTGGGTTATAAGTGTAGAGGCATTGGGGGCAGGTGGAAATTGGGGACAGGGTAGGGGAGTAGAGTGAGACCGAAGGGCAAATGGAGCAGGCAGAGCTGAGAAGGAGGAAGGAGCAGAAGAGGCCAACAAAAACAATCAGTGATACAGGGACTCTCGAGCACTCAAAGGTACTGACAAGTTCGGAGGTATGTTACGTATGAGTTAAAGTTTGGACTAATTCAAGGAGAATTGAACAGGTGTGACGATTCTGCAAAAAAACAATGGGAAAGGACAACAGGCCCTAGAGCTGTAGGGAGCAGGGAAAAAGTATTGAAAGTTGCCTAATACAACGAGTGGGAATATATTGCTACCTAGTGACATTCCTGAGAAAAGTAAAATGCAGACTCTACCTATTACAGGGAGTGAAGTGGCTGGAGTGGAGAGAGTTGGTAAAAGGGACTGTTGCAGAACTGCTAGTGTGCGCAGTGTGGGTTAGCAATACAAACACCTTAAAAAATAAGCTTTAACAAAGAGTATTGCACACGCACGGAGATGGAGGGGACTGTTTTTCAGAATATCCCTGGATTTCTTCTTTAGGAGGTATGTTCAGTCTAAATGGAGCTGTAGAAGGGGGAAACCCGAGAAAAATACCCAAGCGAGACGCAAATGGAGGGGGTTGTGTTTCAGAATACTCCTGAATTCCTTCTTTGGGAGGTATGTTCTTCAGTCTAAATGGAGCTGTAGAAGGGGGAAACTCGTGAAAAATACCCAAGCGAGATGCAGATGGAAGGGGTTATTTTTCAGAATATTCCTAGATTTCTTCTTTGGTAGGTATGTTCCTTAGTCTAAATGTAGCTGTAGAAGGGGGGAAACTGAAAAAAATACCCAAGCTAGATGCAGATGGAGGGGGTCATTTTTCAGAATACCCCTGAATTTCTTCTCTGGGGTGTATGTTCCTCAGTCTAAATGGAGCTGTAGAAGGGGGAAACCTGAGAAAAATACCGAAGTGAGATGTAGATGAAGGGATTTTTTTCAGAATATCCCTGGATTTCTTGTTTGGGAGGTATGTTCCTTAGTCTAAATGGAGCTGTAAAAGGGGGAAACTGAAAAAACTACCTGAGCTAAATGCAGATGGAGGGGGTCATTTTTCAGAATACCCCTGAATTTCTTCTTTGGGATGTATGTTCCTAAGTCTAAATGGAGCTGTAGAAGGGGGAACCTGAGAAAAATTCTCAAGCGAGACGCAGATGGAAGGGGTTAGTTTTCAGAATATCCCTGGATTTCTTCTTTGTTGGGAGGTATGTTGCTAGGTCTATATGGAGCTGTAGAAGGGGGAAACCTGAGAAAAATACCTGAGAGAGATGCAGATGGAGGGGGGGGTATTTTTCAGAATATCCCTGGATTTCTTCTTTGGGAGGTATGTCCCTCATTCTAAGTGGAGTTGTAGAAGGGGGAAACCTGAGAAAAATACAGAGCAAGACACAGATAGAGGGGAGTATTTTTCAGAATATCCATGGATTTCTTCTTTGAGAGGTATGTTCCTCAGTCTAAATGGAGCTGTAGAAGAGGGAATCCTGAGAAAAATACCTAAGTGAGATGCAGATGGAGGGGGTTATTTTTCAGAATATCCCTGGATTTCTTCTTCTTTGGGAGGTATGTTTGCTCAGTCTAAATGGAGATGTAGAAGGTGAAACCCGAGAAAAATACAGAGCAAGATGCAGATGGAGGGGAGTATTTTTCAGAATATCCCTGGATTTCTTCTTTGACAGGTATGTTCCTCAGTCTAAATGGAGCTATACAAAGGGGAAACCCAAGAATAATACCCAAACAAAATGCAGATGGAGGGTGTATTTTTCAGAATATCCCTGGATTTCTTCTTTGGGAGGTATGTTCCTCAGTCTAAATCGAGCTGTAGAAGGGGGAAACCCGAGAAAAATACAAAGCGAGATGCAGATGGAGGGGAATATTTTTCATAATATCCTTGGATTTCTTCTTTGGGAGGTATGTTCCTCAGTCTAAATAGAGCTGTAGAAGGGGGAAACCAGACTAAAATACCTGAGCGAGCTGCGAGCACACATGCAGTGTATTGTAGCAGTGATCGAGGGGCAGAAATGTTAATTTATAAAGCAAGTTACTTTTCACCTCTCCTCAATGTCCTTCTAATCATTAATGTCATGAAGTGAGGCAAATGCTTTTCAGTTCCTCACAAGTTTAACAAAGTCAGCCACTTTTGCTTGTGGAGCTGTATTTCCCAAATGCGATTGATGTTTTTCAGTCTAATATTTATTCACTAATTTCCATGTTGCTGGTCTTTTTCTTGTTCATATCCCTCTCCCAACTCCAGGCTGCAGTTCAATTCCAAGGTACTCCTGATTCTTCTAGTCATTTTCTCTGCTTTAATCTGTCTCTCAAGCCTTTTACTTTGGAAAATTAGGAAAAGGTTTAACTGGCAGAGTTTCACCATGTGCTTTGTTATCAGAAGAATGATAAGCAGAGTCCCCTTCTGCTTGATGGCTCATTTTTTTTTTGTTGAACAAACTTTTACCTTTCCACCTTAGCCTGTTCTGCTTCAAAAATGACTTTGGTCCTCCTGGAAAAATATATTCTGAAGACAGCTGGATACAGCAGCTTGAATCTCACAGCTGTTTGAAGACATTCACTGATTGTTGGAGTACATTTTTTTCTCTTTCTGTTGGGTGTACAGTGAGTAACCATTTCCCACAAACACTCTACTGTCTACAAATTTTAATATTTTAGCCCCTGCCATACATTTGTCAGGATCATCTAACTGCTGCTAGGTTTGCACCTTTACTAATACAGGTCTTGGCTGCTTTCTTATGACCAAGTTTGGAGCACACATATGGTGGGTCCTTTCATTTAACTGTTCCTGCTATGGAATACCAGTCCAGTTGCTTATTTGTGCCTTCATAAAATTAATACAGTCTGTTCCTTCTGGTTTCTCTGGTATAGCAAAAAATCTCAGATTTTTCCCTGCATGCGCTGTTCTCTAATGCTTCCATTTTTTGAAACATCTCTTCTTGAGCAATGTCATACAAAGCCAGTCTTTGCTTCGTCAACCTGTGATTTTTGCAGTTTTAACATCTTATCTTAATATCTGTTTAAAGCTTCTTTCATTTTTTTCTCGCCTTTTGTTATTTGAGTTGGTATTCTCCTTCAGTGTCTCATGTATTTTAGTCATCTCTAAGCATTTTTTACTTTTTTTTCTTCTATAAGCGCATTTGAGTTATTTTTTCTTCTAGATTACTGGAAACCATGTGTTGCACCAAAACTGGAGCTTGATCTACATTTTGTTGAACAGCTGCAGGATTCTTCCCAGCCACTGTTTTCTCTTCAACTTTTCTAGTTGATTTTCTTTCAGGCTCTCTTAATTTCTTAGTTGCTGGTGTCCAGGCAGTGAACTTTCCTACCCAGTAACTTAAATTTACTGAAGCTGACAGTACCACTGACTGTTGTTTATCAGTTTCAGTTTTCACACTGGCAGAGGTGTTGCTCAGTGTACAGCCATCTTGGAAAGCCAGTGTATCACCTCTTTTTAATCTTATTCTGACTGTACATAATTTCTTACTACATAATCTAATTCCGCTTCTATGTCTTGAGCTCCAGTTTGTAGGATTTCCCTTTCTTTTTATAAATGTGCCTCTTGCATGTCACATGCTTGTTCTATTCCTTCTGCACAACTGTTTTTATTTTTGTCAGATATAACTTGTAAATCCTCACTAACATACTCATTTGTTTCCTCTTCTCCATTTCTTTGATAATTTACCTGAGTTTCTTCCATTCAGTCAAACCAAAAGTGCCCAGATTTTTTTTTTTTGCATTTTCTGTATTCTACTCTACAGTTAACTACACAATCTCTCTCAAAACATTTGTTTCATCTCACCTTACTGCATTTCCCAAATGAAATGAGGAAAGTAGTCACAAAAAACATGACTTTGATTGCCCAACATACTTCAAAATGAGTAGGTGAACGTATCTAATAATGAGCAGGTGAGCGTATCTAATAATGAGCAGGTGAGCGTATCTAATAATGAGCAGGTGAGCGATACCAGTTACTTCCATTTATAACGTTATGTCAGCCTCCCATCCTCATTCCATATATCTCATGTCATATTTGCTTTTTTAACTCTTCTTATACAAGTAAGATCATTTGACAAACATTGCAAACCATCACACATTTAATTTTCACCAGTTCTGAATTGTGTATTAACTTCTTCGAAAAGTCTGTTATTTTATCCTTTAATAATATACTTATTTCATGGTAAGTAATTTGTTTTATTTTCACAAAGTCTGAAAAATGTTTCCATTAACATCTCTGTCTTAGAAGTGACATCACAAAAGGATTCTTTACCCAGGTAAATAAATTATCTAATATCTTCAACTCTAAAGTCCAAAGGCCCAATCATGTAAATATGAATGCTGTTTTTTTTTTACTTTTAATGGTTACCATTGATCACAGTTTCTTCATAGTCATGACATTTTCCTTCTGTTATGCCACATGGAACAGATGATGCATAGGATTTCCCCAACTTCTGTCACAAAGAAAATGCTTCATTATCACCCTTATTATCCACCTGGGTCCTCTTGCTGAAAAAGATTAGCTAGATTATCACCAGCCAGTCCACCTGACCAGATTTCTGTAATAATAATGTCCTGCTGCAACTGCTCCTCATCTTTCACTGCTTTACTATCTTCTTTCTTTACATCAGAAACACTGCCACAGTTAACACATTCCTGCATCTCTTTACTCATTTACACCTGTGATAAAGCCATTCTCAGCCTTCCTTGCTGTTCTACCCACCTCTCCTCCACAGTGTGACTCTTCCGAGCCACCACCACAGTATGAACAGAAGTGAGTTGCGCGTTTCCAAAATGAGTAGGGGAACTTTATTGAATACCAGACATAGGTTCATAGGATGATACTAAGCTACTGGCCCAGAGGCCCTTGTAAGCTTAGCCAAGAAATTTGCCCATGTTCCCTCAAAGTCAATACCTGTTTCCCCTGTCCAGCAGGGACACAGGTGGGATCCCAGGATGTATTTTCTGTTTCCCATCCAGTCATCCAAATTCCTCTTAAAGAGAGATAGAGAGGTACTCTGCTTGACATGGAGAGGGAGTCTATTCCACAGATGGGGGAGTCTTTGGGACACAAATCTATCCCACCAAGTCCTATTAATGTCACAGACTCGGTTAAGGCCTTGCTTGCGGGTTGCTTGAGTGGAGTTTGTCTTGTGAATATGCAGCAACTCCATCAAGGCTGGGTCTGAGATGGCCTTGTATCCCAGACACAGGTCACCTCTGAGCAGTCTGTATGAGACTAAGTAGAGGGACAGGGCTTTTAGCCTATCTGTATAAGATAGGTGTTTGAGACCCTGGATTTTCCTGGTCAGGAACCTCTGTGGTCTCTCCAACTGCTGCATGTGCTTGGCAAGGTACATGCCAAAGGGGGCATTGTACTCGATAGTGGGTCTGATAAGGAAAGAGTACAGGGATGTTATGACCTCCTTGTTCCTGGATGAAATAACCTTATTTATGAGGTGGGCCATGTAGAAAGCCTTCCATGCAATGGAGGCAATGTTGTAGTCAAAAGTGAGGTTGCTATCAACCTGGGTGCCCAAGTTCCTCATGACTGATTGTGTGCTTGGTACGTGAGGGACTTGGGCATATAGTAACAATAATATACACATAATGCTAACAAAAGATTGAAGTGATACCCCAACTCCATGTGCAAAATGGGAAAAAGGGGTTATGGATGGATGGATGGATGGATGGATGGATGGATGGATGGATGGACTAAGAAAAGATAACATCTACACAAGATGTAGAAATCAAAATTACTGAAAAAAACTGTTGTAAGGAAACAGCTTATACAATCATACTACATTATTTCCCTGTCCATTTTGCCATAACTAGTATCTTAATTTTTTAAATAATTAACAATGCCATAGCTTATTATGAAGCAATTCTTCACATCTTGCAAATCAAAAGAACCATAATGCACTAAAGTAATGTATCATACTTATCTCTATCATATGTGTGAAACTTGTATAATAACCATATTTAAACATATCCATTATGACTACTGAGATACTTTGACCATTATACTATATTTCAACTACCTAAACACAGCCTAGATCAGAAATATCTGTGATACCAGATCAACAACTGCCTAATGCTGCTCAGAATTTGGAAAAGACTGCCACTCCTGGATTGTATTGCACAGCCACAGAAGATGTTTCTTGAACGAGTCAACAGAGGCACAAACCCATGATCCTTTGGGATTGAAGGATGCCTACTGCTTTTAAATACAGCTACCAAACAGGCCATCATAGTACAATACGCTAATGATTCCACTGTAATATGTGCTGCTAGTTCACTTGTCTTAGTTTCCTTTTTCTAATTTTCCATTTGAAGCATGTTTTCCATCATTCCCTTCACTCATATCTCCATCCAACCCTTTGCTACCCTACATTGTTTTTATCATCATCGTTATCATCATTTTGATTCTACTTCTACACTTTGTACCACCTCTTCTCCTTCCTCCTGTGCAGTCATTTTGCCCTGTAAGTAATCAGCAGGCTTATGAACATCAAAATTAGAAGTAGGAACATCTTAATGTACATTATCTATTGCATTTAAGTCTTGTTGAGCAGTTTCTTGTATTTGGGGACAGTTAAACCAAAAATGCCCCTTATATTTATGCTTTTGCAAAAACCTCACAATTTTGAACATTATGCACCTTTTCACCATACAGGGAAAACTTTCCATTGCCACAATGTAGATGTGATCCAAAAAATGATTTGGGTTGTCCTGTATGCATAACATATGATTTATATCCATTTATATGCACAATACCAGGGATATGATGCAACTTTCCATTTTCATATTTTAACGTAACTAATATTTCTCATTCAAAGTATTACAATCATGGTATAGTCTTTTAATATCATGTAAAGATTGACAGTCTATCCATCTCAATTTCATCAGTCCTAAACTGCAAGATTATACGCCTTTCAATATTTATATTTTGTCAAGTAATATTATATGAATTCTATGGAGAACAAAATTGTTTAGGGTCCCATAAATGGAAAAATGTATCTGATACAGAGGCCAAACAGTTCACAAAAACAGTATTTTTAATATGTATAAAGTCATGTGCATTATTTACAATAATACCAAAAGGCATTACCAAATTACCCCAGTTTAAGGACAGATGAGAAGCAGAAAACAGTGCCAGCAAATATATAAAATATTTCATTCAGGCTATAAAATAGTTCAGTTGGCCAAATTAATACAATGCAGAACTCTGAAAGATTAAAATGCAAAGAAAATATACTTACCAATCAGCAATATATTCCCAGATTGTTTAAGAATCATACACCAGCCAAACACCAGGAGTTTCCAACAGTTTGTATTAGCTACTTTCCAGCCATTTTTCATACAGAATTCTAGAAAGGCCTCTCCTTCTTCATCCATGTTCCCCCATCCATGTGGATGCAGACAGTGCTTATATCCTGTTCTGCCTGTTCCAATATTTATATTCAGGTCACCCATTATTGACACCAATTCCTGTTGTCCTGCTTTATCTAGTAGGTCCTGCAACTGCTGTCTCACTGGACTCATTTCCTCGCTATCAGAGCCCTGCTATGGGGCAAAGGCTGAGATTATAAATACTGCCTTATCATTAGGCTGGATTCTAACTGCCATGAGTCTGTCACTAATTCTGATAATATCTCTCACTGTTTTCTGAAGCTTCTCCCTCACCACAATTACCACACCATTTCTAGCCTGTCCTCCTGCTACATAGTGGACCCCTGCCATAAACAAGCTATACAACAGAAGGAGGAAACTAGTATAGAAAAGAGTAAAATCCCAAGAAGGGAAGACATCCCTGATCAGTATCAGCAAGAAACTACGATCCCTCATAAAATCATCCAAGGCTAGCTTCGAAAGAAAAATTGCCAAGGACTCCAAAGATAACCACAGATCATTCTTTAGCTATGTCAAGAATCTAAGTGGCAACTCTCAGATCTGCTCTGAGTTAGTGCAGAATGGCACAAAATACACTGACCCGACTGATATTGCCAACATCCTGGCAGACAGGTTCAGTGCAAACTTCACCCCCTCTCACCCCCAAAAGGGCTGATAACCATACCAGAAGAATATAGATCCCCTGTAATTACAGACACACTGGTTAAAACAGCCCTTTCCAAAGCCAAAAATATGGCATCAATAGGACCAGATGGTGTCCCAGGCTGCATCTTATACGAGCTCCAAAATGAACTAACCCCCTCACCTAAGCACACTATTCAAACACAGCCTCTCCACAGGCTACGTACCCATAGAGTGGCACACAGCAATGGTTATCCCGCTCCACAAAGGTGGAGCCACAACAGACCTCGGGAACTATCACTCTATAAGCCTGACTAGCCTGGTCTGCAAGGCTATGGAGCGCATCATCATGGAACCTATTGACAGTGACATTGGGAACCTCCAGTCACTGGACCCTACCCAGTTCGGCTTTGTTAAGGGCAGATCATGCCTCCTAAACCTGGTGGACTTCTTTGAGATAGTTACTAAGGCTATAGATGAGGGAAAGTTGGCCCACACATCCTACCTAGACTTTGCCAAGGCCTTCGGCACCATTCCCCATTCTGGTATTATAGACAAGCTCACCAGCCTGAACATAAACCCCTACTTCATGAAATGGGTTGTCAACTGGCTCACTGATAGAACACACATGGTAAGAGTTGCAGACTCTAGGTCCGACTCTAAATCGGTTACAAGTGGCATTCCCCAAGGCTCAGTCCTGGGACCCCTCCTGTTCGGTATATACTTCTCAGAGGTACAAGCAAGTACAGGAGGACTATGGCTGACCAAGTTTGCAGATGACTGCAAACTAGGGGCTATAGTTGACTCTCTGGCTGACACAGACATCCTCCAAAAGGGTCTCACTGAGACAGATACCTGGTGTCAAAATCATGGCCTCAAGCTAAATGCCAAAAAGTGCATAGTCACCCCCTTTGGAAAAAGCAAAGTACCCACAAACTACCACATAGGTGGTAGCTCCCTAAATACGGAAGCTGTAATAAGGGATCTGGGGACCTAAGTGGATACTAATCTCTCCTTCGATAAACACATTGCCAAAGTGGTTAGAAAGTCCTTCTATGTGGCCCACCTAATCACAAAAGGGTTCACATCTAGAACAAAAGAGGTTATTGTGCCCCTCTACTTATCACTCATCAGACCCATCATAGAGTACAATGCCCCATTTGGGATGTACCTTACAAGACAGCTGCAACAGCTGGAAAGACCTCAGAAGTACCTCACCAAGAGGATTACTAGCCTCAAACAGATGCTCTATGCAGCTTGACTGAAGAAACTCCAGCTGTACGTGGTTGCATACAGCCTACTCAGAGGCGATCTCTGCCTGACATACAAGGCCATGTGCAACTCAGAATTAATGGACATGTTCCACCTAAAAAAAACAAATCCCCTCAAGCCACATGCTCTAAGGATCTAAACATCACCACAACAATAAATAGGACATGCTGGATGGATAGATTCCTGTCCCAGAGACTTCCCATGCTTTGGAGCAAGATTCCAATCTACATTAGGCAGAGCCCCTCACTAGCACTCTTCAAGAGAAACCTTGATGAATGGATGGGAAATAGAAAATTTACCCCGGGGATCACTTCAGTGGCTCTGCTGGACAGAGGCACAGGGAACTAATCTAAGGGGGTGGCGAAAGCCTACACATTGCGGCTAGGCTTATAAATGCCTTCAGGCAGACAGCCTAGTACCTACCTATGAACCTATATGGTTAAAAAAAAGACAATCACACGATCACATACAAGAATAGCCAATACACAACTCAGGTAGACTTTCTCCTAGTAAGGAAAGGGCGCTGGTGTAGAATCAGTGATTGCACAGTCATCCCCACTGAAACAGTTGGCCCACAGCATAAACCGTTGGTTGCCACAATTAGCTGTAATCAGTAGACAGAAAAGGCTCTAAGGTCAACAGAGTTGAGAAAGGTCAACATTTCAAGGAATTGTTCATGGCTGTGGGTAGAGTTGAAGAAGAATGTCAGCACCGTGAAACAGCATGTGTGAGGACTACAGAGCAGATATGCCACCGAGCCAGGTATGGAAGTAAGGTTATAAGGAAAGATGGTGGTAGAATGCAGAAGTCCATGAAGTCATCAAAATAAGGAAGGCTTGCAGGAAAAAGTGGGAGATAGAAAAGATGGACCAGGCTAGGAAGGAGTAGTGGCTGGCTAACAAGGAAGCTAGTAAAGGAATTGCAATAACAAAGGACAAGACATCAGAGGCACTTTACCAACTTCTAAAATGTAAATCAATAGATGACACAAAAGAAACTGTATCTGGTTGCAAGACAAAGACAGACAGAAAAAGAAGATAGAGTGGTGCAGTGGTACAGCAGTTAACATCGTCGCCTCACAGCAAGAGGTTCTCTGGTTCGATTCTTGGCTGGGGTGCCTTCTGTGTGGAGTCTGCATCGCTTCCCTGCATTTGCTTGGGTTTTCTCCAGGTACTCTGGTTTCCTCCCATATTCCAAAGACATGCATCTGGAGTGTTTCTCCCCAGCCCTCCTCTGAAAGTAGGCTCTGTCCTAGTCAGACTTTCCCAGTCAACAAATGTTAAATAAATAAATAAATAAATAAATAAATAAATAAAATAAATAAATAAGATGGACATCTTTCATAAGGGATGCCAGCAATAACCTGCTCACTAGTCCACAGGGCATCAAAGTCAGATGGAAGGAGTACTTCTAGCAGCTTCTGAATAAAGAAAACCCTACAGAAGCTGTACTGCCCCAGACACATGAGAGAAGAGGAGTTGCCCACCATAAAAGAAGTATGAACAGCACTAATGAAAATGAATTCAGGGAAAGCAGCAGGCTCAGATGAGGTCACAGCAGATTTGATAAAATTGCTGAGTGAGATAGAGGAGAAATGTCTCCTGTGGGTACTCATAGCAGTATGTAGGTAGAGAAAGGCATATCTCAGATGACTGGATAATAAGCATGTTAGTGCCATTGTTCAAGGACAAAGGGGACATTCACAACTGAGGCCAAATCAGAGGTGTCAAACTCCTGTCACATTGCATGAATGTTCTGAAGAGTGTGATTGATAACTTAATACACAGAGTACTAGAAAGTAAGATGGGAGATGAGCAGTTCGGATTCAGATCAGGATGCAGCACAACTGACATGATGTTAGTTGTAAGAAATATAGTGAGATAAATAGTTGAAAAGAAGCTAGAGATGAGGAAGGAGTCCTGCTAGGCATTCTTAGACTTGAAGGAAGCATATATCAAGGTGTAGTGCCAGAAAGCTGATTTGGACAGTCCTGTGGTGGTTCAAAGTTCCAGAAACATTGGTAGAATTAGCACAAGCTATGTACAAAGACCCAGTGACTCATGTACAAACAGTTTTTGGTCTCACAGAGGGGTTCCCAGTGGGAGTTGGTGTGCACTGGGGTTCATCTGTGAGACCGCTGCTGTTCTTACTGATGATGGACTATATTAGCAAACAGATCAGAGGGACAGATCAACAAAGTTGCTCTATGCAGACAATGTGGCATTACAGGCAGACTCTGACTGAGAACTTCAGCAAAGGATATGGGAAAGGAATGCAAAACTAAAGGCACATGGGATGAAACTGAGTACAGATAAGACAGTTGTAATGTTAGCAAATGGTGGAGTACAGAAGAAGCTGAGAATTGTGATAGAAGGGAAAAAGTGGAATAGGCTAATATCTTTAAGTATCTGGGAGGGGTGGTTGAGGAGAAGGAAAGTCTGAATGAGGAAGTCAGCTTTAGAAAAATAGGAGCTGCAGCCAACTGGCACAGGTGTAGTGTATAACAGAAGAATGCCAAAGAAGCTGAAAAGTAAGGTGTACAAAACATTGGCATTACCAGTTCTACCGTATGGTACAGAAACCTGGACAATAAAGGCAGAACAGTTGAGGAAGCTAGAGATTATGGAGATGAAGTGCCTGAGACTCATGGTATGGTACACACTGTGGGACAGATGAAGAAATGAGGACATAAGAGCAGAAGCCAAAGTAGCTCCAGTTGCAGTGAAGGTCAGTTGAACAGATTACGGTGGTTCAGGCACATGTGCAGAAATACAGAGGACAATCTGATGAAGAAGATTTGGAACTGACAGAAAGAAGGTAAGCAGAACAAGGGCGTCCAGCAAAGAAGTGGATGGATTATGTGATAGAAAACCTGCGACAGTCAGACACGAGTGTCAGTGAAGGCAGGAGAATGACATTGCACAGAGAGATAGTGACCGTTGACATGATACCCTGATGATGATCCCATGTAGAAGATGGGGATAAAGGGGGTTGATGATGATGATGATGATGATTGTGTAAGCTCCAAAAAAGCAGTCAAGATCTGTATTAGTAAAGATGCATTCATACCAGCAGAAGGAGTTGATCCTGACAAAATTGTAGCAGAAGAGGAAAGTTTTAAAAATTGGAGACAGCAGAGTGTTTGTAGAAAATGATTATTCACTGTACACCAGGCAGAAAATAAACAAATTTATCAAAGTGATCAGGAATTGTCGAGAGACAGGGGTGAGATTGAAGTTGCTGCATCCAGCTGTCTTCAAAGTGTTTTTTCCTGGAGGATCAGAGTAAATTTTTTGATGCAGAACAGGCTGAGGAAGAAATAAAAAAGTTTATCCAATGAAAAATGAGCCAGCAAGCAGAAGGGGCCTCTGCCTCTTATTCTTCTGACAGTAAGGCTCATAGATAGTCTTTGTCAGTGAAACCTTTATCAATGTTCCAAAGGAAAGTGTTTGAGAAACAGAAAAAAGCACTGGAGATGACTAGAAGAATCAACAGTACATTGGACTTGAACCAAAGTCTGGGATTGGGAGATGGAGATAGGAAGAAGACCAGCACTTCTGAAATTAGTGAATAAATGGAAAACTGTAAAGCATCTTATCACATTTGTGAAATATGGTTTTGCAAGAAAAAGTGACTGAAAAACATTGAACCTTTGTTGGCTTTGTTAAACTTATGGATGGATTGTAAAGCATATCTTCTACTTTCTATCGTTAATGTTTAGAAGGACACTGAAATGGGGAAAACTTGCTGTAAGTAAAAGAGTTTTTGTTATTAGTATTTGTATAAAATGTCATGATATAAACTACATATTATATACAGTAAAACAGTTTTGTGAACATCTTTCTGTAGTGTGTAGTCAGGGATGATTTTAAATGTGGGGAAGTCTTTTCAGTGACAGTCATATGTGTTAAAGATATTAAAGTAAACAAGTATTTTTTATTTTTAAGAATTATAGGTTTTACAGTATAACAAGAGGAAAATGATGGATAAAAGCAAGTTTAATGTTCATATGCAGTTATTTTTAGCTGCTGGGGTGGGGGTGTGGTGTAAAAGTGCACTGATTATATTATATGTAGAATTAGAATATTTCTGTTTTTATTTTACAGGTGGGAGTGTCTAGATTACTACCTTTGCCTTAAGCTGTAACCAAGCATTTTGCAAGATAAGACAAATTGATGAAAGCCATGAAAATGCTAAGCTTCTTACAACTGCAAAGATAATAGCTTGTTTGCTTTCCACTGGCAAATGTTCAGTAGAGTCAAGATGTGTGCAGCTGAGGACAAATGTGCTTTCTTTTCTAAGTGAAATTTATAAAGACTTATTACTGAGTGCATTTCCATGGAGACAGACTGTCTGCAGGTGCAAGCAGTTAATCTTGATAATTCTGAGTATTCTTTGCTGAGGGAAATGCAGAATTTAAAGGTACAATGACAAGTAGTTCAGTGAAAAAATTAAGTTTGAAACCATGGCAAGTAAATAAGAGATAACTACCCTAGCAGCCTTAATACCGTAATGCAGTTAATAGAACAGTGTACAATTTAGTTTTATTAAAAAAAAATGTAAAACTGGATCCAAGGATGACCAAAGAACTCCAAACTAAATCCGTTTTTATTGTACAAAGTATAAAAGCATAAGTGCTTTTGTAGCAAAGCTACTTCATCAGATGCATGAAACAATTGAAAATTCAGTCCATTAAATACACTGGCCTGAATGACAGAGTACCGATGAGACCTAAACTTAAAGCCAGACCTCTAAATAAAAAATAGTCTGGCATTTGTCTTGAAACATCATTATATAAACAGTGTTTTTTACATTTTTTTATATATGTATATTCTTTTTATTTGTTATGTGTATGCTTTAGTACATATGCATGCATGTATTTATGTTGTATAGAGTAACTTAAGATGTTTCACATTTGCAGAAGGTCATATATTTATGTGTGTGCATATTGCTCAATGAGTGTATTTTAAGGCATAGATCTTTAAGAAAGTTAATTAGTTAGTCATGTGATTTTTAATTAGTGTATTTAATGGACTGAATTTTCAATTGTTTTATGCATCTGATGAAGTAGCTTTGCTACGAACGTGCTTATGCTTTTATACTTTGTACAATAAAAAGGGATTTAGTTTGAAGTTCTTTGGTCGTCCTTGGATCCAGTTTTACATTTTTTGTGCTTTACAATTTCCTTGGTGGACCCAAGATCTGGTACTGGTTGGTAGTTATTGTGTTTTACTTTTTTTAGTTTTATTTAAAGATAGCCAGTACACTGTTTCTTAGGGCTAAAGGTTCATGTTTTCTGAAAACATACAAGCTGTTTTTCATATCTGGGAAGGAAAGAGAAATAAGAAAAGAACAGAGAGCAATCAGTGTAGGTATTTCCCAAGAAGTACGCAGTAATAAGCTAAGTAACAGAAAATTATCCATGAGCATCAGGAAATTCTTACATTGCTTGAATATGCTAAGTGCTAGGAGGCTGGCAGTCATTACATTTTTAATTTTTTAAACACCTTTATTAAAGTCTCACTTTAGACTTGGGCAAACATACATTAACAGAAAAGAAAACAAACCATTTTAACACTTTTCCATTGAAATACAATATCCCCCGGATTCATGAAGCTCGGCGCAAGGCCGATGTAAGGCTTGCGCCGGCCGTGCAGCATACAACTGGCGTAGCAGTGCCACATGCATAGTAATGATTGTGCGCTGCAACCACAACCACGTGCATAGGGCACGTGCGCGAGTCCAGGGAGTCTAACTAGGATGCGCTCGGAGGCGTGGCCAAGCCGGCAGGCGATGAGCAACCGAAAGTGCTGACTCTCACAGGCCGCCCGCAATAGTAACCGCACCTACCAGTGTCCATGGACAATGAAACGTATGCAGAGTATGCAACATAGTACCCGCCCACACAATATGGAGAACCAAACATAAATGCACGAAGTACAAAGCGTTCCCGTGCATGGAACAAAGGATACTTGGAATACCGTGTCCCTCACGCATTGCACTGTCAGCAATCATACCCAGTGGAGGTGTACTGCATCATGTCAGCGCGCCGCAACTGCACACGACTAGCCCCATGGGCATGGTCACCAGCAGTCCCACAGTGGTAGTGGCAGTACACAGCTGGGCAGTCGTGGCCATATAAAAACCAGAAAGAAACTAAACATCCCAAACACACACAAACATGTGTATAGTAAAATGTGCTAGACACAGCAACGTAACCCCCACATACACATAGGATGTCGTATGCCGAACCGGAATATCCACAGGCAGAACCCATGCATGCAAATGTAATACACAACAACCCTGTCATAGCACGTAACCCGCACCCATGTCCGAATGTCCACCTAATCCAGCTAGCAGCCTCACGCAGCTGCACACCTACACAGAGCGGGTATACCCCATATGTAGTAGGAGGTAATGTCCTAGGCAGTGACAGGCATGCAAATATGTACCCCACATGTCAACATCCCATCCCAGGTACTGAAGTCCAAATGGCTGCATGTGAATGTGTCGGCAGAATGTGTACATCCCGCGTGTGGTTACTGACCTGTCGGAACCCCATAGGTGTTCACACGCCACGGTGTCCATAACTGTACACATCAGGACAAAGCAGTATGCGCAGCCACGGTACTGATGATTAGCTATGCAGACATGCCAAACACAATACACAGGGCGGAACAGCCGTCCACCAAGCAGGTCACCCCAGCAGGGTTGCCACATGCACAGATCGTCAAGGTGGGTCATCACCCGTAGATATGTGTGGTCTGTACAGTAAAACACCCACGGCCAGTGCAAAGGATAGAATAACACGTATATGCCAGAATGAACGGTTATTTCATAGCATGTGAATAGCATAAGCTAGCCAATATAATAGTCATGTGTACCAGATACGAAATGCCTGTAACATGCAAGTAGTAATGAAGGTAAGAAATACACGATTGCGTTAATATCACAGGACATATGGCACGTGCAAGTGTCGACGCAGGGCACAAATGTCCATAATGGGGCCTCCCGCACAGAGGAACAGGTGCCAACCCCAACCCCCACCGACATATCGGCAGTATAAATACAACCCAATGACACACCAACACCACCGTCCAACCCATGACAGCAACAAAAGCTGGACAAAGACTAACACGATGTGTGCACAAATAGGGACACATGTAATTGGTGCCCTTACAACCGTCAACAGGCCACCGAATAATAGTATGTACATACGCATGGAATGCTGCGAAGGATGTGTGGTAGTCCCCAGTATCACAGAGGTACGTACACATATACACTGTAACCAACCATCACAGATGTTCACTGTACACAGCATACCTGCAGGTAATACATAGTCCAGTGATGTGCTACATAAATATCCACGTATGAATGATGACAGGGGATAGACAATTGTGAATGGGAACAACGCACAACAGGAAATATGTATGATAACCGGTACCACCCACAGCATTGTATGCCAACAGCAAAAGCCATTGTCGGTTGTCCAAACACCCGTGTCTGTGAACACGGAGTGAATATTATAGCAATAACCCACGCCTGGGCGTGGGTAATTCTGGATATACCCACGGTTGGCATGGTGCGGTCCCGAGGGTGAAGCCCGAGGGACCAAACAAAGGCAACCGTGGGTAAATACAGCATTACCTACACCCAGAAGTGGGTCATTGCTATTATACCATGACACCATTTAAGAAAATAAACTATTACGTCCCCCACAGAATGGCATAGTATGCCTGTCTGCTGCCCAGCCGCAGATGTCTGGCATCCGCGGTGGTGCTGATGTATTGCGCGAGATGTCCATTGCGAATGTCAAAACCGTCTCGCTATGTTACACCCAGTTAGCACATCAAAACACTGCAAAACAGCAACGGAGAGCTTGCTGTCCCCGTTGCTCTGTTGTACAACCTGTCACGCTATGTTAAATGTGTGTAGCATAGCGAGACTGCCTCAAAGTAAGCAACGGACATTTCCTTGGCTCAGTTAAAGCTGGCACGCTATGTTAAACCCACGTAACATAGCGAGACAGGTTTGAAATACCGAGGTATACTAATGGAAATAGGTCCGGCCGACCGGACCGTTTGCCATTACTATAACTCGATCTACAACGGGCACGCTGTCCAAGCAGCGTGCACGGTCTGGAATAATGGGGGGGGTTGATGGTATAATAAACATGGACAAACCGTGTCCATGTGCCTCATCTGACATTCGTACACGGTCAGGGCAGTGCTGTACACTAGGCGGACAAAACCAAGCCCAGAGCACCACAGGAACACCCTGACAATCAAAGACCTGTATGCGTTGGGGCTATAAGCCCCTGTGATCTGAATATCCCTGCGGTTACGCCATATGCATCCTGGGTCAAGAGCATTAGGGAATAGGGAATGTGTAACATGTAGTACCACACTTTTCCCAGCAGGAGAATGGATGCCAGTGACGTAAGTGAGTGCGGGGGGGGGATATGCAAATGTAGCGATGTACCATGGGTATGCATATAAATGAGACAGAACAGCAAACGTGTAGTGGTCACAGCAACCGGCCAACGTGACTGCAGTCCCGTTTGAATTACGGCTATAGAACATATATATGTGAACATGTAATTAATGCATCTGTGCCGCAAAGACAGTTACATATGTAAAGGTGAAAGTGCGTTCCGCATACGTCCGTTAACCGGAGCAGAGATATGTCACTGGAACAGTCACAACTAATACAGGCCACGTAAGCAAACAGACTCAGTAAACATATGTAACCCAGAATACCGATATGCATGTGTGCCTGCGCATAACCCACAATGAGGAAATGCAAGTGCGCCTGTGCGTGTGCGATCCGCTCACAGCAGAGTAAATTAATGCTGTTTCCCCCACGTTAGTTGTACATGTCTCAAAACAGTCAGCCTCTGAAAGTATGGAACCGGACAATGCCATGCAAAGTACTGGTACAAATAGTGTGAAACACATGATATGTGCTAAGACAAACATAGAAAGTGGATAGAATAACGGGTGTGTTAGTAGCTGGGATTGACGAAGGGTATGCATTTGTAGCCTGGCCTACCTGTCAGAAGGTGCCACCGTAAGTCTCACATGAAATGCCAGCATATTGACAGATAGACACAGGTCAATATAAAACACACCTAAGATAAAGGGCCAACCATCCGTACACTCCGCCAGTATCTGTACAGTGGAAAGGTATGGTATGGTAATAGATGTGTGTACACAGGTAATCCACAGACATTAACAAAGCAAGGTACGAAACTAGGAGTTTACATGTATGTATGTACACACAACAGACCTATGTCCCGTATATCTGACACATGGATATAAATATGCCAAGTAATAGATATTATGGGTAGTCAAACAGACATCCACGAATGGGGAACATACAGCAGCAGTCAAAATCACTGGCCAGAAAGTGACAGTCCAGCAAGTTCTACACTTTAAACATGCACACCGGTGTCCATTGTAGGACTCCAAAAATGTATCCATTCGCAGCCCCAGCTACGATTGATGCAGAAGAAGTGACAGCCACAAATACGAATCAGCTATACATGCACTAAAAGCGGGTTCAAGGGTGATGACACGTGTCCATGAAATGCAGGACATATGACCAGACATCCCTAGAGTGGGGAGTGCATATAAGTGCGTCCACATCCCAGTACCGCACACATTAACCATGTGTAATGTGTACCGTAGAGGGTTGCAGGCATGGGAACCTGGGTATGCAGAAATGGGCCTAGTCGTTGTTTGGCAGAGAATCCGTAGGCCCACCCCATGGGAGGGATGTGGGTATAGCACATGCCGTTATCCCCACTAATGGTGCAAAGCACCCACCGGATAATGCGGAAAGCAGGTTGGAAATATATACAGCCCTATATCAGTGTCCTGCAGGGGATTCCCATGGATGGACATGCATACGACCAAGATGGTACCCATAACTGGTAAACTGTCAGAATAACACAGCTGCAGTAAGGCATAGTACAGGACATACAGATAGGCATAGCTCTCAACATTCCATCTCCAAAATGAGGAACACTCGCCTTCATAATGTGGAACAAATGGGCAGAATGTGGAACTTATACTAATGGCTTACTAACAACCTCCACTAGGAAGGTCATAGGAAGGTTATAATATGCTGGTTTTACTTATAAAGAAAATCCTTTCATGAATTAATATGATTAATTTCTGTTTACCGTGGATTTCACTGAAAGATATTCCTAACACTGAATGTGTGACTGACTCTTTCAATGTGGAACTTTGAGGAACTTCGAGGAACATGAACGTTTTAAGACCCCAAATGAGGTACGTTCCTCGTAATGAGGTACACCTGAGAGGTATGCAGATAGGGACCGTAGTATAAAATCCCCATACAAAGTCAGACCATTGTGCGAATACTGGCGTAGCCATGAATATGGATGTTATGAGTGTCAGTAATCATGCAATGGAAATAGCGGTCACTATCACCTACCGCACAGTCCGGAATGCCTAGGCAGCAAGCAGCTAGGAAGGCACATCAGTATGTGAAACAGAACAAGGGCAAAGGCCGAACTGTCTGGGCGTGTACACACAATGACAACAGGTCAAGGGTATGAAGGAGCTAACCTGTCCAAAATACATGTACTGAACCGGTGGTAGTAGGCTGACAGGTGAGAAGAAAGACAGCAGGACAAATGTGCAAACATGTAGAAGTCATACCCCGGACATTGTGAATGACAACGTATGCCCTTGAAGGTCACTGTGGAAGGTAATCAGACACAGAGGTAAAGTGTCCCCCAGGGTGTCATGAAGTGTCAACATAACAATTACCAGGCCCCCATGGTCGTACGTGAGCCTCGCCACTGACGGAAAGCGCAAATACGACGCACACATATGGTACATGAAATACCAATTCGTGTGGATAAGCAGATGTAGACCTGTGTGAGGAATACAACTGTCTGTGTGGGTGTGTCGTGCAAACAGAAGGTAATGTCATGTGGTCTGTCATGCCGCCATACACTGTCTGTGTATTGTGGTCAGACAGTAGGTATGTCATATCAGACACATACCCTGCAACTGCACAGATGTACGCAGACTGTGTAGAAGTCTGCCTCATATGTGTCCTGTGTTCCACGTAACAGTAAAAGTCTGGCTCCCTCATGATAACTGACGACAGGAAACAACGACAAACATGCGATGAAGACACCAAATCAGACGGAAATGCCATACGCATGCATAACATATCACTGTGCCCACTATCAATGTTTCTAAGAGCAACATGACATGAATGACATGACTGGCCCTGAGTGTCCCACTATCACACAAGGCCTTGTCCAAATATACGCTCCTTGAGGTGGAGTGTTATGAACAGACACAGATACATGTGTGAGGAAACATTATTATCCACTGCAAGAAGATGTAATGTGCTGCAGTAGGAGGGGCAGTACTGTCCGCAGGTATGTGCTGAAATGCTCATTAAACAGCAGTCTACATGGATCACCTATATTGGCGATACCTGCACAGATGATTATAGTGGGACATACACACGACCATGCACACAGCTCAGATAGACATACACACACCATAAACAGGCAATGATACACAAGGTCTATGGCATTTACGGGTACAGTGACAGTACAGCAAGGATAGCTGTCTGCCAAGATATACAGCAGATGTCTGTAGGGCGTGTAACACCTCTAGGAACGTGGACGTTGCATGGACAATGTGTGGATATGCATCATACCACATTGCCATGTGTAAGCTGTGCAAATATACGATACATGGGACAGACAGCTGTCCATGCAAGAGCAGCGCTATGAGCATAAAATATGAATGTATATATATATATATATATATATATATATATATATATATATATATATATATACATTGAGAGAGATACAGACAGACACATGGGGCAAGGCCGGTAGTGGAGCCTACACATCACTACCCTATCACACCACAGCAGGACGCATGTAGAGAACACGCTACGGAGGTCGCTAACCACAGCAGACACACAGGCAGTCCACTAGCTGCGTCTCAACATCCGCAAACACAGAGATGTCAGCAGGATATATGTGTGTTGCGAAGCGTCTAAAATCATACCTACGAACCCATGCGGCTGTGAGCATAGACACATACACACACACACACACACACACACACACAGCTGGCAGGCATGGGAATTGACCTTACACCTATCTACCCCATCGCACGACAGTATGACACAATTACAGAATGCGCTACCGAGATTACTGAGCACAGCACCGTCAGAGGCATATATCTAGGTGGGTGACATCATCTGCAAAGGAATAGACGCCAATAGCAAATGTATCATGTTGTGAAGCGTCTGAAAGCGTTACTGTCTTTAGAGGCAGCTGGAAACACACACACACACACACACACACACACACACACACACACACACACACACACATGGGGAAGGGCCGGGAGTTGAACCTACACCTACCTACATGAACACACTACAGCATGATGCATTTACAGAATGCGCTACCGAGATTACTGAGCACAGCACCGTCAGAGGCATATGTCTAGGTGGGTGAAATCATCTGCAAAGGAATAGATGCTGATAGCAAATGTATCGTGTTGTGAAGCGTCTAAAAGCATTACTGTCTTCAGAGGCAGCTGGAAACACACACACACACACACACGGGGAAGGGCCGGGAGTTGAACCTACACCTACCTACATGAACACACTACAGCATGATGCAGTTACAGAATGCGCTACCGAGATTACTGAGCACAGCACCGTCAGAGGCATATATCTAGGTGGGTGACATCATCTGCAAAGGAATAGACGCCGATAGCAAATGTATCGTGTTGTGAAGCGTCTAAAAGCATTACTGTCTTCAGAGGCAGCTGGAAACACACACACACACACACACACACACACGGGGAAGGGCCGCGAGTTGAACCTACACCTACCTACATGAACACACTACAGCATGATGCATTTACAGAACGCGCTACTGAGATTACTGAGCACAGCACCGTCAGAGGCATATATCTAGGTGGGTGACATCATCTGCAAAGTAATAGACGCCGATAGCAAATGTATCATGTTGTGAAGCGTCTGAAAGCGTTACTGTCTTTAGAGGCAGCTGGAAACACACACACACACACACACACACACACACACACATGGGGAAGGGCCGGGAGTTGAACCTACACCTACCTACATGAACACACTACAGCATGATGCATTTACAGAATGCGCTACCGAGATTACTGAGCACAGCACCGTCAGAGGCATATGTCTAGGTGGGTGAAATCATCTGCAAAGGAATAGACGCTGATAGCAAATGTATCGTGTTGTGAAGCATCTAAAAGCATTACTGTCTTCAGAGGCAGCTGGAAACACACACATACACACAGGGGGAAGGGCCGGGAGTTGAACCTACACCTACCTACATGAACACACTACAGCATGATGCATTTACAGAACGCGCTACTGAGATTACTGAGCACAGCACCGTCAGAGGCATATATCTAGGTGGGTGACATCATCCACAAAGGAATAGACGCCGATAGCAAATGTATCGTGTTGTGAAGCGTCTAAAAGCATTACTGTCTTCAGAGGCAGCTGGAAACACACACACACACACACACACACCCACACACACGGGGAAGGGCCGAGAGTTGAACCTACACCTACCTACATGAACACACTACAGCATGATGCATTTACAGAATGCGCTACCAAGATTACTGAGCACAGCACCGTCACAGGCATATATCTAGGTGGGTGACATCATCCGCAAAGGAATAGACGCCGATAGCAAATGTATGGTGTTGTGAAGCGTCTAAAAGCATTACTGTCGCCAGAGGCAGCTGGAAACACACACACACACACACACACACACACACACATGGGGAAGGGCCGGGAGTTGAACCTACACCTACCTACATGAACACACTATAGCATGATGCATTTACAGAACGCGCTACCAAGATTACTGAGCACAACACCGTCTGAGGCATATATCTAGGTGGGTGACATAATCCGCAAAGGAATAGACGCCGATAGCAAATGTATCGTGTTGTGAAGCATCTAAAAGCATTACTGTCGCCAGAGGCAGCTGGAAACACACACACACACACACACACACACACACACACACACACACACACGGAAGGGCCGGGAGTTGAACCTACACCTACCTACATGAACACACTACAGCATGATGCATTTACAGAACGCGCTACCAAGATTACTGAGCTCAGCACTGTCAAGAGGCATACTCCTAGGTGGGTGATATCATCTGCAGAGGCACGGATGCTGATAGGGAATGAATACAGAGTGAGCAGTCACACAGCATGTTACTATCCCAAGGTGGACGTACAGTAACACGGCAGTGCTGCACTCGGGAATACTAAGAAATTGGAACAGCTCGTACACCAGGACAGTATACTCCAAAATTTAATGAAACAGCACAAACAGTACAGGTTAAGCGCTTTCGACTGTCTCCCAGTCTTCTTCAGAACAATACAATAAAAGAGCTTATGACATTTATATGATTGCAACAGTGTAATAATTAAATAATTAGAAACTAATTAAAGAAAAAGACCGCCAAAATTTTTAAAGACACACAATCTTTGTCAGCAAAATTCCTATACCAATATTAATAAAAACACAGATGGTAAAATGAACAATAAGAATGTTAATATTGATCCCTATTATCTCTATGTACATAACCCATACAATTATTTCTAAACATGCTAAAATATAGGTATCATGTATCAGAACTGTTAAAAAGTGTGATTAAAAACTGTGTAAAAAATTATAAAATATGAATATTTGATGAATGTGTACTATAAAAATAAAGATAAAAATAAAAATAAAAATATAAATAACTCTAAACTGAGAGTTAAATGGCACTATTGTTTATTCCAAGGCTAGAAAAGGTTTAATGCTAATAAATTCATTGAGACCGGGAGGTCTCGTAGCGTCTGTAAGGATCTGCCATTTACTCTCACATAAAGACAATCTCATTTTCCAATCACCTCCAAAGGGAGCTATCTCCACCTGGTCAATAATAGAAAATAGGAAGTTGTGATCGTTTCCCTTCTCCAATATGTGCCTGTATAATGCATTTTTAGGATCCTGTTTACCTATTTTATAAATGTGTTCATAAATGCGTCGATTTAACTGTCTCTCTGTTTTACCTATGTAATGCGCGTTGCATTTGGTACATATTGCCAGGTAAACGACCTGCTTCGATCTACAGTTTCCTTTCCTACTGGTAATAGTGGTGTGGCATATATCATCCAATTTGATGGTACTGTTCAAATTGATGAATTGGCATTGTTTGCAATTGCCACATCTCACTGTGCCTTTTCTATTCTCATGTGTTGACTTATTATTGTCTCCCCTTTCTAAAAGCTTTTTCATGTTAGGTGCAGTCCTATAAACAAATCTGGGTTTGACACCCAATATCTCCTCCATACCCATAACCATGAGTGTCCTCCAATATCTTTCTAAAATGTCCTTTATGATGTAAGTGTTGGGTGTATACATGAGTATGCATACCCTTCCTGATGGTTCCATATGTACCCCTTCCTGCTTATCGGGTTTGTAAAAGCCTAATAGGGGTTTGTAAACATTACCCCATCCGTTCTGTACATATCTAATCGTCTCATTGACCATTTGTACTGGGTATGCTCTACTCAAGAACATATCCTTGATGATGTTCAATTCCTTATCCAAAATCTGTTTGTTGGATGACATTCTTGCTGCACGAATAGCCTGCCCTTTAATCACATTTTTGAATATGTAAGGAGGGTGGTTACTGCTAAAATGTACGTAATCATTAGAAAACGTGGGCTTCCTGTATATGCTGGAGGCAAACCCCTGAATATCGTGGCTTAACATAACATCCAAAAATGAAATTTCTTTGCAATTGTATTGATGAGTGAATTTTAAAAAACTCGACAGTACTATTTAAATATGTCATGAATTCATGTAATCTATCCACAGATGAATTCCACAAAATAAAAATGTCGTCAAGGTATCTCACGTATAGTCGGATGTCTTGAAAGAATGTACTCTTGAACACGTGCTCAGATTCCCATTCAGCCATGACCAAGCATTAAACCTTTTCTAGCCTTGGAATAAACAATAGTGCCATTTAACTCTCAGTTTAGAGTTATTTCTATTTTTATTTTTATTTTTATCTTTATTTTTATAGTACACATTCATCAAATATTCATATTTTATAATTTTTTACACAGTTTTTAATCACACTTTTTAACAGTTCTGATACATGATACCTATATTTTAGCATGTTTAGAAATAATTGTATGGGTTATGTACATCGAGATAATAGGGATCAATATTAACATTCTTATTTTTCATTTTACCATCTGTGTTTTTATTAATATTGGTATAGGAATTTTGCTGACAAAGATTGTGTGTCTTTAAAAATTTTGGCGGTCTTTTTCTTTAATTAGTTTCTAATTATTTAATTATTACACTGTTGCAATCATATAAATGTCATAAGCTCTTTTATTGTATTGTTCTGAAGAAGACTGGGAGACAGTCGAAAGCGCTTAACCTGTACTGTTTGTGCTGTTTCATTAAATTTTGGAGTATACTGTCCTGGTGTACGAGCTGTTCCAATTTCTTCCATCCATTTGTTCCTGAGTTGCTGCTGTTTTGTATTCATACTCGGGAATACTAACTATCTACGGAGCACTACATCACAAAATGGATACGGGATGCACCACAGACAGTACACCCTTTGAGAGAGCAACCTGTGTGCATGATGTAGGCATCCATTGTGGCATAGCAACTACATAAAACTCGCCTGGACAGCCACCATGGCTATGCAGGATGTCATTGGCCATGGTCACACGCCTGGTATCAGACATCGGTGCCAAATGTACTGTGTCTCCATGCACGGCGTACTGGGCATGCTCACACACTTAGCATTTGCAAAGTGCAGACATGCATACACATGGAGTGTAATCATGAAAGGGCAGAGTGTGGAACGTCCTGTGTGTCCACCTACACAACAGCAAACTGGGCATGCTCACACACTTAGCGGTTGCAAAGGGGAAACATACATGCACACGGGGTATAATCGCAGAGGGGCTCAGTGTGCACTGTAGTGCGTGTCCATCTACACAACTGCTCACTGGGCATGCTCACACACTTAGCATTTGCAAAGTGCAGACATGCATACACATGGAGTGTAATCATGAAAGGGCAGAGTGTGGAACGTCCTGTGTGTCCACCTACACAACAGCAAACCGGGCATGCTCACACACTTAGCGGTTGCAAAGGGGAAACATACATGCACACGGGGTATAATCACAGAGGGGCGCAGTGTGCACTGTAGTGCGTGTCCATCTACACAACTGCTCACTGGGCATGCTCACACACTTAGCATTTGCAAAGTGCAGACATGCATACACATGGAGTGTAATCATGAAAGGGCAGAGTGTGGAACGTCCTGTGTGTCCACCTACACAACAGCAAACTGGGCATTCTCACACACTTAGTGGTTGCAAAGGGGAAACATACATGCACACGGGGTATAATCACAGAGGGGCGCATTGTGCACTGTAGTGCGTGTCCATCTACACAACTGCTCACTGGGCATGCTCACACACTTAGCATTTGCTACGCGCCGTCCAGCATGCAGATGGAGTGTACACACTGCAGGTCACAGTAAGGTAAACCTGTCCACACGCACATGGTGGTCACACATGTGGTTACTCGTACACACACAGATGACATCACAGGCATCACGGGTGCAGGTCACACATGTACACACTGCAGTGAACACTGTAGCTGCCATGCCAGCACCATGTCATCGGTGCGGCAGTATGCCACACGGTCCAACAACAGCATGTGATACATGTCCACAGGTCTGTATAGCAGTGTACACCAGTTGTGCAGAGCACACATGTACTACCAGTGATCCAACATGTGTGATGTAGTCCACCCATATCAGTATACATGGACATGTCTGCTCCACACATACCACGGCCCTGACACAGCTGTGACACATGACTGCTGCTGTACCACAGTGAACCACCATCCGGATACGTCATACATGTGCATGTCTGGATGTGTGCATGGACTGCACACATGACACATACATAGCCTGTGCTGTACCACATGCATAGCACCGGCGTATGCAGTGCTAATCCACACATACCACAGCCCTGACACAGCTGTGACACATGACTGCCGCTGTACCACAGTGAACCACTGTCCGGATACGTCATACATGTGCATGTCTGGATGTGTGCATGGACTGCACACATGACACATACATAGCCTGTGCTGTACCACATGCATAGCACCGGCGTAAGCGGCGCTACACACACGAATGGAAGGTGGACCCATGTCTGTGGTATACTCCCACTAGAGGGTGTAGCGGTGTTGACTGGGACACATACCCTTGTATTGTTTGCCTGTGACAGCTGTGATACCATGCCACAGTCCATGTTTTATGTATGTCAACACACATGTCAAAACGTAGCAATGCATACACACATGGCAACAGGAGACACATGTGACACGTGTACTGACTACACACATGGCAACAGGAGACACATGTGACACGTGTACTGTGCATGGAGCAGCCATGCATGAGCAGTGGCCGATGTCCATAACATAGTTGCGGAACCCTACCACATGCGTACCCATCATAGGGGCCGTTATATGGTGGCATAGAAACAGCACGTATGGAGGTATGTGTGGACATCATGTGTATAAACACCTGTCTACATGCATGTGTGCAGGTGGTGGCCCACAGGTGTGTCACACACTATCCTACCCTGCCATGTGCATACAGTATGCTATGTCGCTGTTACATGACATTGCTGACATAATGCATACCCAGTGGTCAGGTGTCATCGACTGTATGTCACATGGCAACCGTATCACCTACCACCTCCCAAGTGCATATATCGGCACATCTGCTGGATACAGTGTTGGTACACATAATGCACTACATACTGCTGCATGCCTGCACACGTATCATATGGCGGGTGTAGTATTCCCAGCACTGACATGTGTGCATGAATGTGTGCCCATGTATACCACATATCGGGGGGAATATGTGCCACATGCTACACATCCCTGCACACCATAGTAGAGGTCTGTACATACCTCAGTGTGGGGTGCATGGATTGGGATGGTGCAGTACATGCAACACGTTGTCTCTCCGTGTATACATGTGTGGTCACCACAATGTGTGTGTGTCAACATGTTTGTATGCCTGCTGCTTGGTGTGAGGGTGTATGCAAATATACTGTTGCGAATGGACACTAACCACACAGGGTGGCCATCCCGTACTAGTGCCGCATTGCACAACCCTGTCGATGCCATAGGTGTGAGCCATACTGGCCACCTGTGCATGTCCGCACCCTGTGACATGGCGTGTGGGTGCATAGTATTGTGAGGGTGCTGACTACACAGGCAGGTGTCCCCATCTGCACACTATGGGGTGTGCGTCATAGTGGTGTACACCCCGCGATTGCGACCATATACCTGTAACATTACAGGGTCCTACTGCTGCGCAGCGTGCACCACAGCTGACAGGTGACACCTGAAGTCAGTGGCCAGCACGCTGTGTACGACACCTGCACCATGTCACCATACCTGTACTGTGTCCTATGTATGTGATGTCTCTGTCCACTGTAGCCTATGGCACCGACCATCTGCATCAGGTGCAGTATATGTGCGGACCTGTGTGTCATGTAGGTGTCCAGTCAGGTTGCGGGTACATGTAGTATGCTGATATTGCCAGATGTGCCTGTGGGTAATCCACAGCTACACGTGGGGGACCGATAACAGTGCTCCCTGTAGGCACATGGGAGTGCACCATAGGAGGGATACAGGCTATCAGAACCCACATGGTACTACACATGTAACCGTCACACATACCGTGAACACATCACAATGCATGCTGCACCTGCACTACATGGTATGTCTCTGCATGTTGACAGTACACAACCCACGTCACATACGCATCTGTCAGTCTTCACACACAACCACTGCAACATACACATCCCACGCTATGCATACACCTGTATCACATACACCTCTCACTATCCTGTCCACCCTGTGCATCAGAATATATTTGCATAACCCTGCACCAATGGTGTGGATGACAGGGATGCGGCAGAGCCTTCATCATATGCACAGGGTGATATGTATGCCAGGGGCATAGGCTGCACCAATGGATAACATCATGTGTATGTGTAAGGGCCGGTGAGTTTACTGGGCATGTCTGTGCAGAATGCATGTGGATGTGGTGGAGCCCTACAGTTGTGTCTGCTGTGTGTGGGTATGTGTGTACACAGTTCAGCCATATGTGATGCCTACACGGGGTATAGTTGACAGCCCCAGACTGTACAGTGCAGGTTGTACGGGCTCACTGTGTCCGTCCATGGCCACGTGACCCGTGCCTGCCTGGGGTTGCACGGGCACTACCAGGTGGAGGTATAGAGTGGCTACTGTCCGATGACACATGTCTGCTGGAACCGTGTCCACGATGGGACCGGCCAGGGCCACGTCCACGTGGCCTGCTGTGTCCTGGTGTGGACAGTACAGCACCAGCTGCACTGCTACTGCTACCGGCACTATGTGGTGGGCATGAGAGGTGGCACGCACACGTCGACCTACACTAGGCAGTGTTGCTGGCCTATGCCCACGTGTCCTACGCCTCACCCCTACCAGGTGTTCCAGCACAGACAGCTCACGCTCGCGGATTGCCATGCCTCGGTCGAGGATTCCAACCATTTCACTTAATCGCCTATCCAGTACATTAGCAATCTGCTGTTGAGCATTCGCCAGTGCCTGGATGTTGTCATTTAGGGTACGGATTGCAGCCCTCTGCAGCCTCTGCCCTTCTTGGTTCTGCCGTTCTGCACGTGCCTGTGCCGCCATTACAGTCTGGAACATGCATCTGGTGATACCAGCTGCTGCGCCCTGTACTGCAGGTGCATGTCTGCCAGAGGTCCTCCTACGAGCAGCACCAGCCACATGCCTGTGTGGCACCTCGCCAGTCATTACACTGGCAACATGGTGTGCAGGCACACCTTCTGTAGACACCACACATTCCTGTTCAATGCCAACAGACGCTGACTGTCCTTCCTCTATGGGCAACGGTGATGTGGTATGTGTTGGCATCAAAACCGTGTGCAGGGATGAGGGGGACATAGGTGGGATGGTAACCAGTGGTGCAGATTCTGCCCCTGACAACCCTGCCTGTACCTCATGCATATGGTCATCACCGCTAGTATCTGTGTGGACACTAACATCAGATGGACCGCAGGAGGGTAACGCACCTACACCACCTGTGAATACAAAGACATACTGTAAGGTACATTACACACACACACACACACACACACACACACACACACACACACACACAGACTCACACACACACACACACACAGACTCACACACACACACAGACTCACACAGACTCACACACACACAGACACACACACACACACACACAGACTCACACAGACACACACACACACACACACACAGACACACACACACACAGACACACACACACACAGACAGACACACCATGCATGTGTTATTTCAGATGGCATGCAGCATTCCTGCACTGCAGCACAGGGACTGCAGCTCAGACATTAATAGTGTTAGTATGCATACCACCCTGGGGTGCACACTACATCACGCACATGTAGTATCAGTAGGCATGCAGTACACACAATCATGGTAGATTGCATGCATCACCGTGATACACCATGTGGCCACAAACAGGTTAACAGTACACATGGCTGACGTTAACTTGACATGTAATCCGCTGACATGGGCAGTAACATGTCTACATGTGTGACACAATGGTGTCCCGCCACATGCACCACATCATAATGGGCTTCACAGTGCAGTGTTGTGTGTACAGCCTACAGATAGAATGCATGTTTAGCACATATGTATGTGCAGGTGTGGTTAGTGTGACCCGTGTACATACCTACATAGTGTGGAGTACAGGGACTGTGCCACTGCATGGCAACATGACGCATGTATGTTGCTGTGCAATGCATAACATGGACGCATTGCATTGCCATGACTGCAACACAGTCATGCTGTTCCACAGCACGTATACGGTAGACATCGGTGACACCTCCGGTGGCTGCAGACAAGCATTCCGGTTGTCCGGTGTAACACATCAAATGTACAGGTGGTCCACTACGGCTATGATTGCACTATGTGTGGACAATGTGCAACGGGGTCTATCCACATCAGCCGTACTGTGTGGCAACATGCCTGTGGCTATCACCCATGGCCATGTGTGAATGGGTCTTGGACAATTGTGTGTGATGGGCATCATGTACACATGTCTGTGGTGCCCCATGTGACATACACCCAAACATGTCGGAGGTGTCACAATGCACAGGGCTATGCGGACAACAGTGTGGATGTTTGTTATGTCGGGTGTAGGTCATGTGATGGTGAGTCAATATTGCAGACAGAACACCACAAGCTTGGGACATGTCGGATGTCGTGTCACAATGTGTGCAAACAATGCAGGGGCATATGTCACATTGGTGACACCTGTGTGCTGCCCAGATCACTGCTCACTGTGTGGTACTGTGTGCATACCACGGATGTTGTTCCAATGCATACTACATATGCATCCATTGTAGAACACCTCCACCATTGTATGCATAGCTGACCACACATATCACATTGACAGGTACTGTGGTGTCATGCCGGTGTATGATAACGGTTGTATCTACTGCACATGGGTGGCATGTGTGTGTCTGGTGGTGCGTCCTGTATAACGTGACTGGAACAAAACCCAGGTGTGCCTGTTATACCTGGCCACATGGCAAATAACTCTACACTGTAACATGCCTGATACAACAGTCTCACCTGCGACAGACCCTTGTCTGTGCGACACGCCAGAGGTACCTGTATAGGGGCGACACAACAGTATAAACATTAGCCATGACTGTATGACAGCCACAGTTCGCACTGTGCATGTGACATCATGTACCTGTGTGATAGCATATGGTATGCACACATCTGCATACACAATGTAGCATACTGTAGTATGCGGCTTGTGTGCCCATATACCTGGCATGTGTTGTTACTTTACATGATGTACAGTGACACCTGCAACTACAGTGGATATCATACTCATTTGCAAGACTGACTTACCAGGCAACTCCAGGCTCATTGGTTGGGAGACACCCACCTCCACGATGGCGGCTAGTGTTTCAGCATGCTGTTCCCTGGGTGTCCCCAGACTGGCCAGGAGCTCTTCTGTGTGTGTGAGTGGGGGCTGGGTTGGTGGCCCACCACCTTTTCCACCTTGTTCTCTGGCGATTGCAGTGGCATGCTGTTTCGCATGTCATATGAGGTCCATGCAGTGTCGGCGTACCTGCTGGTAGGTGCGGTTGTTGCCACCGACGTCATTCACCCTCCTGCGCATATCCTGCCACAGGTCATCCCGCTGCTGCACTTGCTGTGGTACATGGCTAAACAGCACGTCATAGTTGTCATGGAGCAATGGTATGATTACTTCATCCTCCTGGCGGCTGAAGGCTGGGAGTCATGAACGTGGCATTATCTGTAAGAGATAATGATGGTGACAGGTCACATTCACACTGATGTACTGCCATACTGCTGAACATACATTGCTATGACATGTACGACATCTGCATAGTAATCTCTGAGACGCATCATGACACTGACACTGCTGACGTGTTGCTGTCACACCTGTCACACCGTTATACAGTGGATAGCATATCTCTCTGTCAACTCACACTGTACATACTCCATGTAGATGGTAACCTAATGTGGACATGTGTACCTGCCTGCACCTGTGTTCTTACCAATCTGCACTTGGCCCGATGTGTCCACAGTTCTACTGTTCACCTGGATGCTGTGTATATGTCACATGGCATCACAGACGCAGCCGTTATGGACGTCAGAAGTGGCACTTCACACATACACATGGACACCTGTACATGCATGTGTTATGCCATATACATCTAATCAGCACTGTACGGGTGTTGAACATCGTGCCACGGCTCGCCTGTATTGCACATGTGATACACACGGGACAATGTCTAATCATATGACATGTGCAGGGATGGTCAAACATAGCATGTGCACGCACACGTTGTACACGCTGTCACACAGCACTTGTGACACCACAAGGTGCATCTGTGCCACATTACTGATCCGGTCAGTTGATAGTGCATGTGCCATGTGGCCATCGTACCATGTATGACTGTGATGGCATGTGCAGCCTTGATGGACAGGGTTGCATGGTATGGCAGGGTATACCACATAAATGGCACAGGGATGTGTCCAGCCTGTGGAATACCAGTATTGGGAGGGTGGCTGTCCATTCCATATGTCATTTATATGGGTATATGGACATGTTGCATTTCCATCATCATGGTGTGGACAATGTCCTTCTGCAAGGTAGGCAGCATGCTGCATGGTGGGGGTGTGTATGGTGCATGCTGGTATCGCACACACATGCATAAACATTACCCCTGACAGGTGCTATGTGCTGTAATATTGGTCAACAGTGCTGCATATGCCCGCACGGTGATATCCCGTGCACATGGATGGTACCCCGACCTGACATGGTTACCTCATATGTCTACATCCAGTGCCTGCTGTCACCACCATGTCGGCGGGTGCACCGCACAGCACCATCCCTTCCACAGTGACCATGGTGTTGAGCACATCCGAGGTATTCATTCATGGGGACGGGGATGTTCACATAGCGGTGGCAATGCTGGTATCGTCCATCAGACCATACACTTATGACACAAACCTCACACACACAGCACATTCAGTATGTTGTTCGCAACACTGACACAGCTATACTGCTAGGCCAGGTCCTTTCCCAGCTGTACATACGGATGCATAACATGTCTCTCTATGGCATGGGCTACAATGACGGTGGTGTTCAACACATACCGTGTTCGACTGTAGCTGGCGCTGAGGTTCTGTGCACATGTCAACACATTAACCCTGTTCTACTGTAGCCAGCAATGATGTGCTGAGCACATGTCAATGCTGCACATTGTGTTGGTGTCTGTCTGTCAACAGGCCACTGGTGGAACACGCAAGGGTATTTTTAATCAAATATACATGCCACCCTGTACAGCTGTACTGCTAACATCTCAGGTGCTAATGTGTCATGGCCATGCACACCTTACCCGGAAAGGTGTAAGTGCATTGCCACCCGTACTCATCATCTCTTGTGGGTTGCTATTATCCAACATCCTACTTGTATTGTATTGTCAAGCTATGCACCTGTGCAGGACATGTGAGCATGTCATGCGCTACTGCGTACCTTTGCACCCATTGCACAACATGTCACACAGGTACACTGGCAGTCATACACTTCACAGCTTGCTGACGGTACGACAGGTGTTGTACAAACGTAACACATATCCTGTGGGACATGGCCATATGTACAGGCATGTCCAACCGTCATGTACCAGTGCTACCCCTATATGACGGATATGTCTTACATGTGGCAATACAGCAACTGTCACATGTACTCGTGCAATGCCCCCCTACCACCGTACAGCGGTACTGCCTGTGGGAGTTGTGCGTCTGCATCCATGCTGTGCCCATAGCTGTCAGTTGTACATCATTACGTGCAACGTACCACATTTGGTGTTCTAATGGGTGCATGTTCATCACGGCACCACATTGGAAGGGTCAGTCACACAGTCATTGTTGTACATGGTTTACATGCCAGCCATGGCTTACTAGATGGGAATCATTGTAATTCATTGGGATATCATATTTATACATTGGAGCAGCGTATTCCAGCCATCATATACCCTTCCTAGATGACAGTGTTAGGCAGCCAGTAGTAGGTGTTCTATGATCTGCACATTAATCACACAGTACGAGGGCTACTGTTACCCATTCTGGAGACAGGGTGCTGACAGCTGTGGATGGGGGTGATGCTGTCGACACCCATGACTGCACCTGCGGTCACATCTGGATGGGTAACAGTCACAACACACACCGACGATCACGTAGTAACACATCATCTACAACAATGGACATTCCTGCAAGAACAATGTATGCAATATGTCTGTATGACCACTGTAGGCGCCACTGGTGGCCCCCAGCATGGCAGCTAACATCAGTGTATATCCCGCAGACTCATGGGTTACACCATTCAGAACACACCAGTCACGGATGACGCTGTTGTGAATCACACTGCAGTTCCACACATCATGTTACACATGGCATCATGCAATGAGATGTTGCGGACGGGTGAACACCTCTGACACTCAACATACGCACACATGTCACATCACCTGGTACAATATATCTCTCATGCATCATGTTATTGTGACTGCCCTGTGGTGGCAATACACAGACTACGTGTACCGGGACATGCAATGGCTCACCGGTGTTATAGCCCTCTGGGTGTGTGTCTAGCCATGATGTACAGTCGGCAGTGGTCTGGACACGGGGACACTGTACATTGACCTACTGTGTCACTGCAACAGTTGCCTATGCTCCTACTATTATTGTACAGGCATGTGGTCTCTGACCGCAATGACAGTCCAGGTCAAACACAATGCTGTGGCACTCATGACCTGCAGCCATCGGCCTGGGGTGTAGAGCACACATGTACATCATCACATGCTGTACTGCCTCTCTGGCAGTTTCACATAACTGTCACCGGCAGGGCTGTAACTGGCAGTCACGGCATGGGGTCATGTGGAACAATGCTTGCATCTTCCACTGTGATGCACACAAGCAGGGCACACACACTATTGCACCACGCACATATCTCTGCGATGACTGGGACCTGCCTCCATGCTCTGCGCAGCACACCTGCAATTATGGAATGTACACAGACCGTACCTTCCAGGCCCATACCTGGACCGGAACACCCACAGATGAGGGGCTCACACATCACACAGTGTTTTGCACACATCCTGGATAGTTGTTTAACACAATGCATCATAGGTGCTCCATGTGCAGATAACCATGTTTGTGACCGCTATACACATTGTAACACGCGACAGAGTTGACAGTGTACACCACAGGTTACATACCGTCTGTGTTGTTATAGTGTACATTGGGCCTCGGACAGCTACCACTGCTGTGTGCTGACAGTAACCCACACTTCCCTGGGATAGACACCCATGTACCTACACATGCTTGCGTCATGCACTCTGCTCAGCTGGGTGAAACAATAAACAGCACATACCATAACTACACTACCCTTAGCATAAACACTACCTCCATGTGACTGGTGTGACACACCTGGGTTATCCCCTCATTGGTGGATTCCACACATATGCTACACGGCCTTGCTAGCCCTGGAAACACGCCCATCACAGCATGTACGGGACATGTGTACTACAACAACTACTACGGACATCTGCTGACAGCGTTTATTAACATCATGACACCCAAGCAGATGGACACTCACATACATATGCTGACACATACCACAGTGTGCTGCAGTAGCATGTACACAATTGCAGGCATCATGCTACTCCACACAGAGACATGGCGGTACTGACCAGTTCAGAGACGCCACTGTGGTGGTCATGTTCCATGCACATATGTACAACCACATGTACAGGCTGTTGCACAGTGATGTACATGCACATGTGTGGGGTGCATCACTTTTCAGCCATGGTGGGTCCCCGAAGTCCATCATCACATACTCCAAGGCTAGCTACCTAAACATGACTGCCGCACATTGTGGTGTGGGGCCTCAGGCATTGTGGTGGTATGTCAGTATTCTTTGGCAACATCCACATCTGATGTCACATACAAAAGTCACCCAAGCATTGCAGACCGAGCTAATGTTGGCAACGTGCCAGGCGATGGCGTACTTACCGTCACTACACCCTCTCACTCACTACAGGGTAGCAATCCGTACATGGACATCGTAGTGTCCCTGTGGTCACATACACAGTACTGATATGCACACAATATGTCCTGGGACACTGGCCCAATGTCACCTTCCAATGTCCCTGGCTGTAATGTCCCACCAACCTGTTCGGAATATGTCTCCACACCAGGCCACTATATTCACTGCTAGCCTTTTGTCGGACATTGTGGACCCAGACCGCCACACAGCGGCATTTATCGCACTACACATGGGTGGCACTGCATTGCATGGGTGGGACTATAGTCATACACCCATGACTGGGCCATTCTGCATGGCAATGGGGCACATCCTCAGGAACGTGAGTCCCACACACATTGATGGCCTCCAGGCCTTTCCTAGCACCCGTGTTGGGCTTGTGTATACCACAGCTAAGCACATACACATGCTGGCCACCTGTCATACAGCTGCATGGGCAGGTGAGGATGGTACAGAGGCTGACACATCATACGTTGTCCTCACATTGCCTTTCAGCAACATTCCACATTCTGGTATTGACAACATACACATCCACCTGCGCATCATACCCTGTGTCTCCGGATGTTATGCTATGTGGCTCATGGACTGTACACACAATGGTGCCAGCATACCATAGTACCTACTACATGTCAGGTACATATTGCATTACACAGTCCTCAGTCATAGGGCCACTCATGTTCACTATATGCTTACATACGGAACATGCTGTCGCAGAGTACTGTCCATGCCTAGAATTCCCACACCTACATACCAAGTGCCGTTATTGCTCCACCAGCTCATACCGATACCAACCATATGGGTGTCAGTGTGGCGGATACTTCATATGCTTATCATGGCATCAGGATACATGACACATGGTGCATGCACATCACCTTTGCATAACTACATTCACCCACTGACTATCACATGGATAGTGGTCCCGTACATACATATCACATTGTACATGGTTGCAGTACACACATATGCCACACACAGTCCTGTGGTTACCGTATTCCACTGTGGCATGGATATCCTTCTGCAAGGCCACACCTATCTGTACTGTGTGTGATGCTGGTACATAGGTAGCCATTGTACCTGTGAACTACACACATCTGCACACAGACAAGGGTACAATAACACATTTATGGTGTACCTTCAACAACAGCTACAGCTTTACATGGCACAACAGTGACATGCCACAATGTTTACTGGGCTCAGACAGTTTACATATGCGGCTGACATACGGACAACACATCTGTACACATCTGCATGCCACATACTCAGGGGTGTCCTCTGCTCTGACACGGCCCATGTCCTCCACATTAGTGATGCATATTTATGTTATTTTTATTTTATTTTTATTTTACATTTGTTGACCGGGCTAGTGTAGCTGGATAGATGTCCATTTGCAGTAGAGGCCCGGGGAAGAAAAGCTCCACACACAAAGGAAAGAAGCCCAATAGAACAATGTAGACATCATTGTCACAAATGACTACGATAGAAGAATGTCCAAAAAGGACAGGTTACATAGAGACTACAGTGGGCAGAGAAATATATCAATATATATAATATATATGTATATATTATATATATATATATATATATATATATATATAACTATACCCCTCATACATGCCATCTGCGGTGGGCAGTGTGAACGGAATGCTCCTGGATATGTGCACACACGCCACACTGCATGGGCTGGGCTTCTGTGTTACTTCCACGAACACAACACACACCATGCTGTGGAACATACGTCCTGTGTACATCCCGCAGAGACACACAGTAGCACTGTTCATGTGATACCTCCCTTGCTGTTTGAGTGACACGTTGTCCTGGTACCACCACAGCAGCGGTACTGTGTAGTGGTGCAGTTGACACCTGCCTCTGCTGTTCACAGGACACTACCATGGAGAGGTGACACTACTGTGTACACTGCCCATGTGCTGACACGTGGACCTGCCAGACTGCATTGTTGCCCACTGTGCACCTGTGCAGCTACTACATATCCTTTGGGCATGGTTACTTGGTGTCCCTTCCATTTAGACTAGCTATCATGCTACTACTCTGTCCCATACCTACAGGCCATATGTATCCTGTTATTCATAGGTTCATAGGTTCATAGGTTCATACTAGGCTATCTGCCCGAGGGCATTTACAAGCCTAGCCCATAGTTTTGTGGCTTACGCCACCCCTTTAGTATGGGGAACTATACCCATTATTTTGCTGTGCCTCTGTTGAGCAGTGACACTGAGGTAATCCCTGGGGTATATCTGCGATCTCCCATCCATTGGTCAAGATTTCTCTTGAACAAGGCCAGCGAGGTGCTCTGCCTCACATATACCGGGATTTTATTCCACAGCATAGGGAGTCTTTGGGTGATGAATCTATCCCTCCAGCACGTCCTATTAATAGCCGTGTCGAGGTTTAAGTCTCCGCCTTGTGACTCTGACGGATCTAGATTTTTGAGGTGAAGCATATTCATCAAATCTGGGTTTGACATGGCCTTGTATGTTAGGCAAAGGTCACCTCTGAGCAAGCGGTAAGCAACTGAATAGAGCTGGAGTTCTTTCAGTCGGGCAGCATAGGACAGATGTTTGAGACCCTTTATCCTTTTGGTGAGGAACTTTGTGGCCTCTCCAGCTGCTGCAAGTGTCGGGTCAGATACATTCCGAATGGGGCATTGTACTCAATCATTGGTCTGATGAGTGATGAGTATAGGGAGACTATGACCTCCCTTGATCTAGATGAGAATCCCTTCATGATAAGGTGGGCAATGTAGAAGGTCTTCCTAACTACTTTAGCTACATGGGTGTCGAATGACAGACTACTATCAACCTGGGTCCCCAGGTCCCTGATAACTTCTTCTGTGCTCAGTGGATTGCCACCTATTTGGTAGCTAGGGGTAACCTTGTTTTTCGAAGGGTATGACTATGCATTTTTGGCATTTAACTTTAGGCCATGGCTCTGGCACCAGTTATCCATTTCTGTGAGACCCTTCTGAAGGATATCTGTGTCAGATGTGTTTTCTACTATGGCGCCCAGTTTGCAGTCATCTGCAAACTTTGTCAGCCATAACCCTCCTGTGTTTGCTTGTACTTCGGAAAAGTAGATGCCAAACAAGAGTGGGCCCAGGACTGAGCCCTGTGGTACACCACTTGTGACAGGTTTTGAGTCTGACATGGCGCCAGCAACTCTGACCCTGTGGGTTCTGTCACTCAGACAGTTTGCAACCCATCTTTTGATGTGTGGGTTAACATTTAAGCTGATGAGTTTTTCAATGATACCCGAGTGGGGTATTGTAAGGCCTTCGCCAGATCGAGGTAGGCTGTATGGACTGCCTTTCCCTCATCAATGGCTTTGGTGACTGTTTCGAAAAAGTCAACCAAGTTTAGAAGGCATGATCTGCCTTTGACAAAGCCAAACTGGGATGGATCCAAAGTCTGCAAATTCCCTATGTCTTTATTTATGAGGTCCATTATGATCCTCTCCATGGCTTTGCAGATAAGGCTTGTCAAGCTAATGGGCGGTAATTTCCAGGGTCGGTGGAGGCACCGCCTTTGTGAAGTGGGACCACAGTTGCAGTGCGCCACTCCCTGGCACGTATCCAGAGGTAAGACTATGATTAAACAGCTGTCCTAGCTGTGGGTTTAATTCCTCGTTGAGTTCGTGGAGCACACAGCCGGGGACACCATCAGGTCCCATGGATGCTGTGTTTTTGCTTTGGAGAGAGCAGTTCTCACTTGGGCGTTGGAGATGTTTGGGGGCTGCAATCGCTTGGTATAGATATCTCTCCTTTTGGGGGGGGGGAGAAGTTTGCACTGAACCTGTCAGCCAGTATGTTGGCAATGTCTGTAGGATCAGTAATCTTCACATAATTTTGAACTAGTTCTGAGCATATCTGGGAGTTTCCTCCCAGGTTTCTAACATAGCTAAAGAAGGCCTTATGATTGTCTTTGAGTCTTTAGCTATTTTTCTCTCAAAATTTGCTTTGGATGATTTTATGAGAGCTCTTAGTTTTTACTTATAGTGATCAAGGGTGTCTTACCTTTTAAGGATTTTGCTCTATCTTGTAGTAGCTTCCTCCTTTTGTTGTAGAGTTTGTTTATGGCTGGGGTCCACCAGACTGGGCTTGCCTTTGGTACAAAGAGTCTTTGTTTTGCTTGGGATTGCCTTATCCATGCAGTCCTGCAGGTGCTGGTAGAAGGCATTTGTAAGTGATTCAGCGGCTTGAGTACTGTTTTCCGCTCGGGGCCTTAAAGGAGACCACACTAGTCTTTAGAAGTGTGAAGTCGGCTTCGAAGTTCTTTACTGTGGTCTTTTTTATTTCACGTGCCGGTGCCATGAGGACCTCCAGCGAGATTAGTTTGTGATCTGATCTCACCAGTCAGGGGTATACTTCCGTGTTGAACATTGTGCTCCCATGTTCGTGATGATGAGATCAAGTATGTTTTCTCCTCTTGTGGGGATGCTGACTAGTTGTTCCATGGCATTTGAGTTTATGAATTCCAGGAACTTTTGGGCTAGGGTGTTTGGGCTTGAGTAGTGTTCCCAGTCTATATTAGGGTAATTGAAGTCACCTAGTATGATGGTGTTTGGTGATACATTTATCCCCTCTAGTGTTTTCAGGAAGGCCATGTGAGGTTCCTGAGTTTGTGAGGGTGGCCTGTAACATGCTACAATTTGTAGAGCAGTCTTGCCTATGGTTAATTGCACCTGGATGGTCTCCGATGCATCGCGTTGCCACCAGTCTTGAGGTGTGGGTGTCTTTGATGAATATGGATACCCCACCTCCTTTCTTGGTATTGTCCGGATTTTGGGGCGGAACGCATGATAAGAGGTAAAACCTGATAGTGCTGGGGTGCTCTCAGGAGCCTTGAACCAGGTTTCTGTCACTGCACAGACATCGATGTTCTCCATACTGAGAAGGGCCTCGAGTGCATTTTGAGATTTAGACTTCTGGCATTGAGCAGCATTACCCTTAGTTTTTTTCCTTTTTGTGTTCTAGGGTGGTAGGTTTAGAATTTGAGCCTTGCCTAAAAAGGCACTATGGGGGTGGCAAGAGCCTTTGCCAATATCCGAATCCCAGGGTGACAGGTGCAAGCCGTCCCTGCGAAGCAGCGTGGCTTGTCCAGCATGTCATCCCAGGCAGACAGACATTGGATCCCCTTTGAATGACACCAGAGTTTAAGCCAATTGTTAAAGCTGATCATCTTATCTCTGTATTGTGGCATCATTCTTGGTGAAGGTAGGATACTGCTCAAGGTCAGGGTCATACCTGCCTGGGCTACATAATCAGAGAGCTCCTCAATGTCTCTTTTCATGTAGTCCAAGGAGGTACGTCTCAGGTCGTTTACACCAGCGTGGACAATGACTGAGTCATATTTGTACCTGCTGTTGAGAGACCTGAGTGCTTGCGTTATGTGGCGGATTCTAGCGCCTGACAGGCAGCTTACTGTGACCTTCTCCTTACTCAGTCTGGTGAGCGGACGCCAGTGTGTCTGACTATGGAGTCACCAATGACTAGTGTGTCTGGCATTGTGTTTGGCCTTAAGGGCTGTGACTGTTTGACACTCTGACTGTGAGGTCTATGTGTTGCAGGTGTTGTGTTCTGAGGTGGTGGTTGTTTGGGTGTCTGCTTTGGTGGCCTCTGCTGTTTTGGTAGATTTTTGATCAGAGCCGCGGAGTATGTCTTTGTGTGTTTATGTGTATGATTTGAGGTTGTGATGGTACTATGTGAGACTGGGTCTATAGTGTGTGTGGTAACCTTCTCCTCCTGACTGGTCTTGCCAGTCCTATGTTGAGAGAGCTCAGCCTCCAGTTTGGCCGTATAGTTGCATCTCTCGCATGTATTTGTGTTTTGTGGGAGGAGGAGAGGGTTGTCTGTGTACATGAGGCAATTGTAACATTGCCTCAATATTCCCAGGTTCACCAGCTGAGCAGGAGAGGACACTAGCAACTGATCCCTCGACATGCTAGAAGGACTAGACAAAAAAACTTTAAAAGAGAATCCGGGGGATGTGAGTGACCGAGAAATGGGGGTTTGCCTTTTTGGGGTGCTATCTATAAGAGTGCCGTATCAAGGTAATAAGTACTGTAGGAGCAAGTGCTAGGTTTAACAGATAGAGAAAAGTCTACTTGGAGTCAAGTAGAGATGATCTTTTTAGGTATTAGAGAAAGTGCTAGTAACAGGGATGCTTAAAGGTAAGATTGAAAAGAATGCACTCTGCAGTGTGCACTAGAGAAGTTAGATATGAAAGTAGGTAACTTGAGTTTTACCTGTTTAAAAAGTTAAGGTTTAGTGGAGAGTTACTATTTTTAAAAACAGTAAGATGGACTGAAAGGGGTGGTTAATTTTGTATTTTGGTGCTATGAAATACTGTAGGATGGCCAATAAATTTAAATAATTGAAGGGGTGGGATTTCAAAAGTGATGGTTTTGTGATTACTCACATAAGCCAGTGAAAGTAGAGAGAAATGAGATATATGGTCAGATTAACATAAGAGGCGGGCAACTAGAAAGACAGTGGTATTTAACAAGACAACTTAAATGGGAGGGAGGGAGGGAAAAAATTCTGCCTGACTCAGAACAGAGAGAGCTGTGGTCTCTTTTGAAGTTTTAATATGCTGTTAGAACAGAATGCAAGCAAAACACAAGATAAAGAAAACAAACTACAGTATTCAAAATATAGAAAGGCAATACAGAAATACAAAAAATAACAGCAAACTAACCTTTCCTTCACAGCAAAGTGTAGCAGAGTCTGGAAGAGCCTTTCTGGTAAATTGTACATTCAATAGGTGATACCTGTGTTATGTATGATATGCCTGTGATACTGTGTCTGATATCTGTCATATCTACCTAGACAACTTTACATTACACATATTTCACATGCTATCCCCTAATGCAGGGCATACTTGCACGTCGGCCACACCTTACATATGACATCAATGGTATATGCTCATACACATGCGTGCTGTGACAGTATGCATACATGTACTATCCCCTGCTATGGCGCTTCCTTGTTGGACATCCACTGCCAACACCAGCATGTGGTATGGCATTGTTCTCTTTAATGCCCTTCTGTGGCATCCCTTGTGGTGTCTCCGCTGTGTACATGATATCCCACTGCTGTACACATGGTGTCTACAAGCGTTGGTATGCTCAGCAGGATATCATTACATAACTACCTTTCACCACATTCTGCATTACGGACAAGTGTAATTAATTACAACCACCATTCACATACGGTACAGCTTATTAATACAGACATGCGTTACACAACCTTACATATCATGTGTTCTATATACCTTGTTGGTGTGTCGTTCCGTGTATCGTGTATCGTTTTTTCGTTTCCTTTCGTTTTCGGTAGTACAATGCTGTTTCGGTATGAGCATACGTTTTGAATGTGCTGAGAGTCCTCCTTATATACGTCGATACATGCAACATGTGGATTCATCCCACCAATTGCTGTTCCTCAGTGAGTAATTACGTGCATGTCACCTGTGCATCTACTCCATTCGGAAATTACGCGTCGATACAGGGGTATAATTGGAATCTCCACCTGGGCGTTGGCTATTTGCCCTACCTTCATGGAGATGGTCTGTATTGTGTTATGTTACGTGTAACTGCAACTGCTATGCGTAGCGAAATGTATATTTTGAAGTCATGTCACCCGTGGATTGTGTGTGACAGGTGTAGTATTTGGTTCGACATGTGGGTGTACCTGTCCTGCCGACGACTGATAATGGGGTATTGCATTCAGACCTGTAACATGGCTGTTGTATTCCTTTATACAACGCATGCAAGTATGCATCCGCCTTTAATTGTGTCTCCCACGCGATATGTTGTGGTTGTGCAGATGTCATTGATTGACTGTATGTTTGTGCTGCTATTACGGTTTGTATTCCTTTAATATCTACAGTGGGGGATATCGGTGGTTGTACGTGACGGATACAGGTTGTAGGCCTTGCATCTCTACATGGGCAGTATAGTTGTCTGTGTGCTCCATCCCTACGTGGAGAGGTAACAGTTAATAATCTTTTGTTATGGGAGTGTAGGTTGGGCTGTTGTTAATTGGTTCCGATATCGTATGCACGTGGCCTTGCTGCAAGTATACCTCCGTAACTTCTGTGGTATATCAGCAGCTATGTGTACGTGAGTAATTACATGCATATCACCTGTGAATCTACTCCATTCGGTAATTACGCATCGATACTGGGGTATAATTGAATTCTCCGCCTGGGCGTTGCATATTTGCCCTACCTTCGTGGAGATGGTCTGTATTGTCTTATGTTATGTGTAACTGCATCTACTATGCATAGGGACAAGTATATTCTGCATTCAAGTCACCCGTGGATTGTGTGTGACAGGTGTAGTATTTGGTTCGACATGTGGGTGTACCTGTCCTGCCGACGAATGATAACGGAGTATTGCATTCCAAACTGTAACATGGCTATTGTTTGCATTTATACAACGCATGCAATTATGCATCCGCCTTTAATTGTGTCTCCCACGCGATATGTTGTGGTTATGCTGATGTCATTGACTGACTGTATGTTTGTGCTGCTTTTACGGTTTGTATTCCTTTATTATCTCCAGTGGGGGATATCGGTGGTTGTACGTCACGGATACGGTTTGTGGGCCTTGCATCTCTACATAACCAGTATAGTTGTCTGTGTGCTCCATCCCTACTTGGAGAGTTAACAGTTCATGGTCTTTTGTTATGGGATTATAGGTTGGGCTGTTGTCATGTGGTGTCGGTATCGCCTGCAGGTGAGCTTGATGCATGTATACCTCCGTAACATCTGTGGTATATCAGCGGTTATGTGTACGTGACAACTATCCCTTGTCAGTCTGTCCCAGATATTTGCAGTCATCCTGTTGTTGGGATAGCCTGTTTGCCAGTGGTTGCCACATATTCAGATGGGAATTGATTGTTTGACACTTGTAGAACACACAGCGGTGTTTACGGGCCAACACGTGGCCACGGTCAGTACTGGGGTAGCACACACATATTTCTGTGATACATACCTATTGCTGTGTGGCTTTGCTAACGTATCATATTGCATGTAACATATCGGTGTCGTACATGCAGGCATGACTATTACATACGTCCTTTCCATTTCTTAGGGGACTATTCCTGTGCCACCATCTGGGACATATTCACTTCGTATCATTCTATGTCACGACACACCTAGCCAGGGTGGGGCTGTCACTACTACTGTGGGAGTAGTAGTGAACATATGCCTGGGCTAGTCTACCATATGCCTACGCCTAATATTCTGCTCTGCTTCTAACTTGGCACCAACATACACATGTTGCAGACACACGCACATTACACTCACACAGCGACGCACACGGCACCCTCAGCGCACACGTACACATACTACGGCACTCACGGGGACGGTTGCACACAGTACCTACGTGGACCGCAACACCGGCGGCGGTGTCTACCTCTCCCTTCATATCATCATACTATTACACGCATATACTGTTACAGTACTGTGTTCTGGCGGTCTTTCAGCCTCGCGGTTATGCATATCGGTATGTTACACGTTCCATGGTTGGCGGTATCCTCTTATTCTGAACCTCCAGGATGTTCAGATTGTCGTTGCACTATGTATACTATGTACAGATATCGCGGGATACCTCTCAGTCACCTTATATCCCTCTAATTCCCTGTCTTATCTGTATTATATATGTGTATATGTGTACATATTTATCTATATATATCATATGTATATATATATATATATATATATATATATATATACATATATATATATATTTGTATGTCTACATCTTGCGGCGACCGTGGCAGGCACACAGCAACACCATATGCTGTAGGACTTACGTACTGTTCAGGTGTTGTCGTCACATGTTCCGCTGGCTGTTGGGTTACAGTGTTTGGGGGCTGCCTATGTTGGAGTCACACATCAGGCCACGCATACATTACACTTTACAGGTGGTCATGTTTGTGTGCCATCCATTTCACTGGGTATGCAGGTGGGGAGGTGTCAGTCCATGGGGCCTACGCTGTCAGAGTATGTGCTATATGTTCCCTCTTTGCCAAGGCATAGGCATATTGGGTACGCCTCCGTCTGCCTACTGGGGCTGGCACAGTGTGTTCCTGGTCCGGAATCCTCTGTGCCTGGACTGGCCTTGGCAATTGTGGTGGGCTTTGTGGCCCTTCACCAGTATGTCCCTGCAGCAGCTGCTTCCGCAGGATCATATTATGTAGCATGGCACATACTATGAATATGTGGGCACATGTGCCTGGAGAGTACTGCAAGGCTCCACCAGATGTATCCAAGCACCGGAACCGTGATTTCAGCATCCCGAACACACGCTCTATGATTATTCTAGTTTGTGCGTGCCTCATTATGGCATTCTTGCATGTGCGTGTGTGCATTTCTGATGGGAGTCATCATCCACGGCTCCAGTGCATAGCCAGCATCCCCCACGAGATGGCCTTGTGGGATGTCCCCCCTGACAAATACCTGGTACGACTGTGAGGCATGCCAGATATGGGAGTCATGGTAACTTCCAGGGCTGCCAGCACACACATCCATGATAATGCCCTGGGCATTGCACACGACTTGGCAATTGATGGAGTGGAATCCCTTGCGGTTTATGTAGCGTCTACCCTGCTCGCCAGGTGGTGACTTGATTTGTATGTGTGTACAGTCTATTGCACCCAGTACCTCCGGGTATTGTGCCACACGATGGAAGTGGCGCATATTGCTAGCCAACTCCTCCTGAGATCTGGGGAAGTGTATATGCTCATTGGCATGTGGTAACATGGCATCCAGGAACTGGTGTAGTACCCTGGATGCTGATGCCTGTGAGATGCCCATTATATCTCCAGTTGGCCTTTGAAAGGTACCTGTGGCCAGTATTTGCAAGCTTACACATACCTTTGTGTCCACTGGGATGGGTTCCCCTCTGTTGTTTCTTGTTCTCAGGCATGGTCGGCACAGCTCCACTATTTGCTGTAACATGTCCCTGTCCACCCTGTAACGCTCCACTATCTCCTGGTCATGTAGCCCCTGGTAGGTTACCCTTGGTCTGAACACTCTCCTCCTCCTCTGAGGCCTGCGGTGGTTGTCGTCACCCTTCTCCACAACACCGTCTATGTCTAACACATGCTGATGGATCACAGCTACGGCAGAGCCCAACATGTACATTTTAAAAGTTCCCCGTGTCTTTAAACCTATGGTGCGGCATTTGGGAATACACGGCTCTGTGTTGTGTGCATTCACACTTTATACTATTGTGCTGTGCACACCGATGATGTCATAGGGTGTGTTTGTACGGCTGTATCTAAGGGTTATCTTCCGTGTTTTACCGATGGAACTACAACGGTGTTGCCTTTGGTGTTGCATTACTCTTGCCTGCCATGGATTACCTTTCGACCTTCCCTTACTAGTTCTGCACGTTGCACCTACCTTTTTCTGGCATGCATCCTGCAGAGCACTGTCATTTCTACTTTCATGGACATGGCATATCAAGCATTTTGTGTGCTACTGCCGTTGTGCTGCCTGTCCGCTTTGCTCTGCTGTGTCAGGTCTTCTATATTTGCAGTCTGCTACCTCCCCTACTTTCTTTGCATTCATATGCCTCCCCTATCCCGTTTTGCAGGTTTCTGCATGCAGAGTTGTCAGCTGCCGCCGATTGGCCCTCGTGGGTTGATTAGTGTTGATTGCTCATTAGTACTCCAATTACACTTCTTCCGCATTTCCTTCTATTGTTCACATCACCTTCCTGTTTCCGATATTGTTTGCGGGGCGTGCGCCACATGACTAGGTTCCGTGAACGTTGACATACTCGTACACATGCACTTTTGCGCGCATTGTGTGCTCTCAGCTGAACTATTACCCCACACCACGGTCCTGCAGCTTTGATTTGCGATGTACAGCCCAGGTTTGCTGTGCTCCAATGTGCTTACTGCTACGGTGGCACACCCCTCTGCAGATGTCATGTATTTCCTCTAAGCCACTGCTCAGTGTATTACCGCTGCGCCATTTGGTACAGCCTTACTCCGGCGGGGAGTTTGCGATTCAGTATTATCTGCCTCATTTGCATGGCATTGACTACTAATTCATAGTTACCACGCCGAAGACTGCAGCGAGTCCTTGGCAACCCTTGCACCATGGTTGTGGCGTTCCATGCATACCATGGTGTATTATGCTGTGGACCTGATGTCTATTACGATGCTGTTTTATAACATTGTTATATTATTTCATTATGTTGCACCTTCCGCACACATGTCCTGCGGTTCTGATGTGAGTTACTGTGGACATGCCATTTAAGTTGTTATTTACGTGTTGTGCATGTTTTCTTTTGCCATTCTCTGTGTATTTCGCCATTGGCATATGGTACCAGTGTGATACCTGGGTCTGACACTCTTCCGTTACTCCGATGTTATGTTTGGGAAAATGTAAACCTTTTTTTTGGTTTACATTGCCGTGGGCTTATGCTACGCCTGCGCCACTTCGTGAATCGCTATATGCCTTCATTTGCATGGTGACACACCGCACATGGGGTGTTTAGCATACCTACGCCGGGGGCTGCGCAGATCCTGCGCACGCCGGTAGTGCACGTGGAATTGGATCGTACCTGAATCGTTCGGCGGACATATTTGGCGTTGTAACGCCTACGCTATGCGTGCGCCTGGCGTAAGGTTCATGAATCCCGGGGTATATGTCACGTATATTTTCTTCGCTACTGTCGTCAGGCCAGCATTACAAAAATTTTCTAAATTCATGCCTGTCCTTAAACCTTGTCTCTCTTACTTCTCCTAAACATTATTGTGTGTGTATTAGTCACACAATTTCCATTTACTTCTATGTAATTTGTTCCTTTCATTTTCTAAAGATACCTCTTCCACTTCTTGTATTTCTTTTATAATATTCAATACCTCAAATACTGTTAGTGTAGACTTTGATTTCCATTTTCTAGTAATTGCTTTTTTTTTTTTTGGTAGCCAACAGAATTAAACTCGATAAGACCTTACTATGGCTAAGCAGTTCAGATCCTGTATCCCATCTCAAAAGAATCATTTCTTTACAGCTCTTTGCTCACCCGATATTTCCGATAGAGTACTCTGGAATGTTTTAAATGTACCAACTCTGGAATGTTTTAAATGTGCCAACTCATTACACAAACATATGCTCCCATTTAACTCTTTCATCTCTATCACACCTCCAACATTTGCTACCTACCTGAGGAAAATGTCTTTGAAGTCTGCTTGGATCATAAAAATGCCTATACAAACACTTTCAAGCAAAGATCCTAAATATTGCACATTAATACTGATAATATAGTGAGTCATGCAGAAAAATTATTCTAACATTTGTAAAGATGTATTAAATTGACAGTCCCAACTAGATCCAAACAAATGCAGAGGTCTAAAAGCAAGCCAGAGTAGTGGTCATCAAGCATTAACAAATTATGTAATAAAAGGAAGAAACTCCTAAATCTGTATAAATAAATGAATGACCCTCACATTAAGGAGAACATCAAACAGCAAGCTATGAAACTGAAAAAGGATGCAAGAAAAACAAAGGCATCCCATAAACTCAGAATATCTGTAGAAACTAATGACAAGTGCTAATCCTTTTTAGCTGTGTCAGTAAAATAAAAAATAACAGCCAATATTTTTCCACGCTTATTCATAGGGGCCTATATTAGATCTCTGAATGCTTAAAAAAGTGAACGGTGATTAATCGACCCTATGTAAGCGAAAGCTTACAATTTCGTACTGTCAGAACAGCTTTGCCCCACACCCCCCTACTTAAATATACCAACTCCGAGACCGCACTACAGTGCTGAAAATGGCAAAGTAAAGAAGCGGCCAATCAAATTCTTTCCCACGGAAAGAATTTGCTTAAAAGCCATTTCGATATTTTGCCATTTCAGGCTTTTGAGTTTGACCAAGACACATTCGAAAGAATGCGTCTTTGGTCTTCTAATAGGGAACCTATTCATAATGGTACTAACTGCTCCAATGATGCGTGTATTACCAACATACTTGCAAATAAATTTTGTGCCAGCTTCACAGTAGATACTTCTATTCAAGACCAACTTATTCCTGCTGGAATCAACCAACCATCACGAAACTGTGTGCACTGAACATGCTGTCCAGAATTTATTTATTTATTTATTGACATTTATTAACCGGGTTAGTCCACCTGGGCTTGGGACCCATTTTCAGTGGAGCCCCGAGGAGAAAAGCCCCAAGAAATGCAGCAGTTTACAATAGAGGTTATACAATCACTAAGTAGGTCTTTTATAAGCACAGTTTACACAAATAGATGATAATACTTACAAAAAGAGAAAAAAGTTATACAGTGTTGAATATGAACAAACTGGTTTCACAATATATATATATATATGTTAGACAAATCAAAGAAGAAAATTAAAGGCAGTATACCTGTATTATATTACAGAATGAAGAATTTCTCACCAATGGGGGTCTGATAATATACCTAATCGCCTAATTAATAGCACTGAGTAAGCACTGGTGGACCTACTTCTCAGCCTCTTCAACCGGAGCCTAGCAGCATGCTTTGCCCCACTGGTAGAATCTTCACCAAAAAAGGGCGTATAATAAAAGAGGAAAACTCATGACTATAATCAGGAAGTGTTCTCTTATATGGGCAAACAAGAAAACTACGAGGACTATTTATGTCCATTAAGGCCTTCTATGAGGTCAGGATAGCCTCGTAGGCTAAGGACAATCAGAAGACCTTCTTCAGCTACATCCGGAACCTTAGAGGTTGTAAACATGATGCATCACTTATAATCTACCCAATAATTGTGAGTCAGACATTACATAGCTCATTCAGTCCTGCTTTCCTTTAAACCCCATTTCTCCCCTGCATGTACTGTTCCCACAATTCCCATTTTCCTATAATTTGCTCCTACCTTTTTCTAAAGATCCCAATTAAAGTTGTTTTATATCTGTTACTATATTCACTACCTCTAGCACTGTTGGTTTAGACTCCGATTTCAATTTCCTAGCAATTGCTTTCTTGGCAGCCACCACAAGTAGACTCAGCAAGGCCTCACCATGTCTAGACAAGTCCGATTCTGTACCATATCTCAGAAAAATAATTTTCCCAGTTACACCATCCTGCTTACTCAACAAGTCCACCAACTCACCACACTCCCAGAAAATATGTTCGCAAGTACTCCCCTCTTCCTCATCACACCTCCAGTGTTTGTACTCTACCCAAGGAAAAACCCTGTGGAGTCTACTTGGGCTATTAAAATACCTATGTAAACATTTCCAAGCAAAAATCCAAAATTGTCTAGTCATACATGTATCCCCCCATTGTTTATTTGTAAATTGCTCATCTAGTCTCTCCTGTCAATCCCCTCTAACCTTCTCTGATCTACTCCCATAGTTATTGTGCAATATTTTATATGCTGTACTAATTATTCACACTTTAACGGCAGCCTCTGTTCCAGATTCTACCAAAAACTCCACCAGTGCTGGTCTTTTGCCCAGGACCCCAAAATGTATTTCTCTTTGCCTGTACCCTGATATTAGTCCATGACAGGGAAGGCAACCTCCAACCTGCAGTCCAAACAAACTATTGGTGTCTTCCCATTCCACCATCTTTCCCTGTCTAGTCATTCGCTCCCAATACATTGGCTCCCCTGCCAGTTGTTTTCAATAAAGTCCAGCCCCCTCTTGCCTTTTGACTGTTTCCCTAATTGCAGTCATCCCTATTGGCAGCTCAGCTCCCAGAACATTTTCTGCTGCTTCAGGAATACAACATTCTGTATGGTTGTTGTTATTCTCCTTAAAGGTCTGCATCCAAAATTCCAGTCACTCCTTGTTTCTTGAGCTTCCCCCCTGTTTCATTATCCCTTTTCACTTTGAATTATAGTTTTCTGACTGTACTGTATATAGGTGCCTTAACTGTGTTGCTCTGAAATACCCCTTCAAATTGGGTAATCCCAGTCTGCTCTGCTCTGTTGGAAGAATCATCTTATCCCACTTGACTCTTGCCGTCTTCCCTCCCAGATAAAATTCTTCAAGTCTTTACTAATTGCTATCCACAGCTTCTCTGGTTGATAAAAATATGCCTGACTTGTGTATAAGACATAAAGGACTAAAAACATTTTAACTGCTTATTTCTTACTACCATATCCATATAACAGAGCTTCCATTTTCTCAGTTTTTATATTATCTTTTGTTTAGTCTCTTCCCACATATCCTTAGCTGCCACAGCAGAATCATTTTTAATCCACACTCCCAAGTACTTCATTTTATCATATCCCCATACATATGGATATTGCTGAACCAATTTGTGTGTGGATGCATAATTTACTACTATTTCCTTTGTTTTAGCCTCTTTAATTTTGTATCCTGAAAAGATTTGAAACCGTCTTAAAATGTTCCACAGCACTGAAATGTCCTTTTCTGTCCTCATTAGGTACAAAACAATATCATCTGCAATGAGCAAGCCCCTCCTGCCTACCAAAAAAGCTATATCCTTGGAACTCTGAGTCCCCCACCTTCTTTTCTAATGGTTCTAAATATAATGCAAATAACGAAGAGGACAAAGAGTTCCTCTGCCCAAGTATTTATTTTATTTATTTATTTTACATTTGTTGACCGGGCTAGTCCAGCTGGATGTATGTCCATTTTCAGTGGAGGACCGGGGAGAAAAGCTCCAATGGTTATTACAAGTTTAATCAAAAACATAAAAGGATAGAAAGATAAAGGGATGAAAACAAAGATGAAAAGATTATATACAAAAATTGAGTTAGTAGATTGTATACAGAATTGAATTAGTACACGTAAAAGACATATAAGAGGAAATAGCAATTACAAGATAAGATTAATAATCAAATAAGTAAATACTTGCAATACACAAATGATAAAACATAGTATGAGTAACAAATTGACAAACAAATGTGATAGAAATTTTTTTTTGTACAGTATATATGAGATTAAAGAGGGGAACAATCAGGATACAGGAAAAAAGAGAAGAAAGAAATTATGGTAGTGGAAAGGTCAATCAGGGTTGGTACAAGAACAAAGCCAGTATTTATTAAGATGCATTTCCAGTTGTTTTTTAAATAGTGGAAGAGTGGACAAGGATGAGATATCGGAAGGAAGTTTGTTCCACATTTTTCCAATAGAGTTGGAAAAGAGGCAGTCACCTGCAGAGTTATTGGGTTTGGTAATATTAATCAGCAGTTTGTTTGAAGAACGTAGGTGTTTCAGGTTATTATAAGGAGTAATGAGGTTAGAGAGTATTGGTGTTTTGGATGGTTGATATAGAATTTTGTGAGCTATTAAGAGCTGTTGATAAATAAGCTTGTTAGGAAGTTCAAGCCAACCTAGCTGTTTTAGGTTCAGACAGTGGTGAGTTCTAAAAGGGGATCCTGTAGCAAATTGAGCAATATTATGATAAGATGTAGCAAGTTTGTTGAGGTTATTTTTAGAAAGATAAGTGTAAATAGGGGAAGCATATAGAAGGGTAGAGATAAGGTGAGATCTAGCTAAGGTGATCCTAGCTTCATGTGTAGGGAAGGGTTTGATTCTATAAAGGGATTCAATCTTTTTGTTAACTGCTTTTATTGTGTTGTTGATGTGAGAATCAAAGTTAAGATTGTTGTCAATAGTTATACCTAGTAGCTTTGTAGTAGAATCAGGAGAAATAAAAGTGTTATCAGTGGCAGTGATAGAGAAATTTAGAGGGGAAGATTTACGGGTAGGTGAAAACAGTAATAATTTGGTTTTCTTGGGGTTGAGGAGTAGGCAACGGTCAGAGAACCACTGTTCAACAGTGTTAAAAGCTTTTTGGGTAAGAGACTGGAGTTCAGTTTGAGAGGAAGCAGTGCAGATTATAGTGGAATCATCTGCATATTGTATGCAGGTAGCATTAGGAATAGCTGATTGGAGGTCATTAATAAAGAAAGAAAATAGAAGGGGACCCAGGATAGACCCTTGAGGTACTTCTAAAGAGATAGGAAGGAGATTAGATAGTGTATTTTTCCAACATACTGCTTGCTGACGGTTTTCTAGGTAAGATGTGAACCATGTTAAGGAAGAGGGATCAAGTCTTGAGAGATTGTAGTATATGCAGAAGAAGTTTGTGATTAACCATGTCAAAAGCTTTTGATAGGTCTATGAAGAGAGAAGATGATAGATTATTGTTGTTGCGGTAATAGTTGATGGAGTTGGTAAAGGAAAGTAATGCAGTGGTGGTGCTGTGGGAAGGTCTAAATCCATGTTGACAGTTTGCAAGTAAGTTGTTATGGAGAAGGTGGTTAAGTAGTTGTTTGTGGATACATTTTCCATGATTTTAGCTATGGGTGATAGAAGTGTGATAGGACGGAAGTTTGAAAAGTCATTAGAATTGTCCCCTTTATGTAGGGGAATGATGTGAGATATCTTCCATATGGAAGGGAAAATTCCTTCCTTTATAGATCTGTTTATTAGGATAGAAATCAGATAGGCAGAGGCTTTGGCTCCTATTTGCAAGAATTCTGCAGGAAGCTTGTCAGCAGAGGGGGTGGTGGGTCTAAGTTTTTGGAGTAGAGATAAGATAAAGGAGGTAGATACAGGTTGTAAATGAAGGGGAGGAAGAGTATCTAAAGTGGGTGAGAGTAGTTTAGTAGTGTCTGGAGATAGTTGATTTGCAAGAGTTCGGATAGTGTTGGTGAAGAAAGAGTTAAAGTCGTTGGCTGTTTTTGTAGGATTGTCTTCATCAGAGAGGACCCCACCCACTTCAGTTTTTGCATCTGATCTCTCATATATCCTCATAATCAACATTATAATTTTATCAGGGGAATGCAAATGCTTCCATTGCCCTGCTCATAAAGTCCTGGCTTACTCTGTCAAACGTTTTCTCTGCATCAAGACCTACCAACAACAGTGTTTTTTTCTTAAATTCAGCTTCCCTCTGGATCATCAGTGTTGTGCTAATGTTGTCAAATGTTTGCCTCCCCTCCACAAAACCACATTGATCCATATCTATCAGTTTGGGCATCTTTTTGGCATTCTTTTAGCCATTATAGACATAAACACTTTATGGTCATGGTTTAGTATTGAAATGGGCCTGTATGAAGCTGGATCTGATAGATCTTTTCCCTCGTTAGGTATTACAGTTACCACAGCCTTGTTCCAGGATGTTGGTACTTCTCTTCCTCTTAAAATCCTGTTAAACAAAGCCTTCCAGATCTTTATCAGTTTTTCCGTCCTAGCTTCCAAATTTTCACGGGAATACCATATATTCCTGGGGGCTTTCCTGTGGATTGGTGATACATCACCATTTCTGTCTCATGTCTCCTATCCTAACTGTTAGTAATTCAGCCTCATCTACTGTAATCTTGGCATATTTAATTTTTCCAAAAATATTTCCATTTGTACATTTTCTTGATTTCCATATTTCTTGCTTTATACACACTTTCTTAGAATTTATGAATATTTCTAATACTTCTACAGGATCTTTATTTTATTTTTATTTATTTTACATTTGTTGGCTGGGCTAGTCTAGCTGGATACATGTCCATTTTCAGTAGAGGCCCAGGGAGATAAGCTCCAAGCATTAGTAAATTACAAAAAATATTACAATAATTAAAAATCACTAAATTCAAATACAAAGAAATTAGAAATGATTTTAAGAGAGTCAAAAATTGTTTCTGTGAATAATAGCTCACAGTCTGTGCAAGGTTTAAAAAAAATAAAAAAGTAAAAAAATGTGTCTTTGAATAATATCTCACAGTCTATGCAAAGGTTAGAAATACAAATTGAGTACAAGAACACACAGAATTTTAAAGTAATGATTTGTAGGTCTGAGAAAGAGAAAAGAGAAAAGCAGAAGAAGGAAAAAAAAACAATTTGAAGAAATTTATGAAAATATTTGGCATGAAAGATGTGATCTCTTGTTATCTTCCTTGTTATAGGCTCCCTAAGCTTGATGACAACCCTTTCTACTTTCTGTTGTCTGAGTCGTTGTGCTAAAAGTTTTTGTGCTATAGAGTTATCAAAAAAACAGATGCTTAACAGCAGTCTTTCTAAACTCATGCATATTATCGAGGTAATCCCTTATTTTCTGTTTAGCATTTTCCAGTTGCTTCTCTTCATGTTCTGTGAGATTCCTCCAATTCTGCAATACTTTAACATTTGTCAGTCCCTCTAAATAATTCTTGTTACTTCTTAATATCACCCTTTTCTTATTCCCACCCTATTTTTAAACTCTACATTAATTTTATCCCACTCCCCAGCTATAGTTTTGGAAGAAATTTCTATTTTCTGTAATAGCTCCTGAATAATTTCCACTACCTATTCCTTAAATCCCTCTCTTTTCAACAGATAGGTGGGAAAGCACCGGTATCCTATTTGTATTTCATTATCCTGAGTTTTTATTTTAGTTATTGTTGGTGCATAATCTGAAATAGTTGTTGGGTATGTATCAAGACCTTCAATTATATGCACATGTTCCTGTGAAATGTAAATCCTGTCTAGCCTAGCCCAGCTTTTGTATCGTGGGGAAGAATATGTAAATTAACTCCTAGTTCTGAATTCACATCTTTCATGCCAAATATTTTCATAAATTTCTTCAAAAATCTACCCTCCTTTGTTATACTTTACTTTCTCGGCCCCCCAAACACATATTCACTGCTGCAAATCAAATTCCAGTCCCCACCTGTAAGTAATATTTCTTGCTGAAAGCTGATTATTTCTCACAGAATTTTTTTAAGCTCCGTTATATCAGTTTCAGGTGGAATATAAATACATGTCATTATAATCCTCCTCCCTTGCCAGTGACCCTTAGTGGTACAAATCTACCATTATTATCTTTTTTATCCTCTTCTCTCACTAGTGGAGCTCCTCTTGCAATTAATATAAGTACTCCTCTTTTCCTTTCTTGCAGGGGTTCCACTGAATAACCATCATAAAAACATTTCGTTATCTAATTCACATGCTCAGTTCTTTCCAAGTGTGTCTCCTGTAGCTTATCTTATCTTATACATTTTTCTAAGGTTTGCTGAGAGCATGAGCATTGGTTTTCTTTTTTTTTCCTGCTAGATTTTTCATATATATTTCTGATAGGTTTCTGGGTGTATTTTATTTTAAAATTTTTAATAGAGTTATAATTTGAGATGAATAGACTTATAGATATTCTCAAGAGTGTGATAGGTTTTTATTTAGGATTTGTTTTGTGTTTTACATGTTCTTAAATAATATGTATTGTTTTTAGCCCAACAAAATGTAGTGTTATGTGTTGTTATTTCATTTTTAATTTTTAGTTGCTTTTCTCATTTGACACATAAACCTGAAGAAGTTTTAATAGATGAAAGCAATCTATGTTAAAAATATCCCTGCATGTTGGTAGAAAAGATTTCTATGGAATTTTGAAGACTTATGTTAATTTTTTTCTTTTTTTGATACTACAATGAAATCTTTCAGAAGTTTTAGCAATTATTAATGTGTAAATTTTAGTTTAGTTAATTTAGTTTAACATATGTCTCTAATGGACACAGGCAACCTGTGAATGGTTCATTTCCCAGGCCCCTGCTTGTAAATGTTTCACCCCCCAAACCCCTGCTGACACTTAATCCAGGATATCAGAACTTCTCCGAGATTTGGGATGCATGGCTAGGCTTAAAAAGGCCCTTGTGATCATTAGCCTAGTAAACACCTGTGAACCTATGAATCTATATCTTGGATTCACAGAGCTTAAAGTAAAGCAGCACTGTGTCAAATATCACACTGGTGTATGGGGAAGGGGTATTTAGCAAGTAAACATGTTAATTGTCTTTTACAACACATCTACCCTAGTAAGCTACTTCCATGCTTTTAAACAGGTATATAAATGGAATTTTAAATGTGTACACTTTATTCTGTTTATTTAGCTACTATTTATATTGTTTGTTTGTGTATGTTTTAATAAAGAAGATTTGACTTGAATCAGCTTATGCTTCCCTACTTTCATCACTGGATTTATACTTCGGAAGGTTTTTAAAGAAAGTATTTCTACCACCTGTTATTAGTTTGGATAGTCACAATACGGTTTTATTAAGTGCCTGAACTCTAAGGAATCTTAGGCCTTCCACACAGAGAAGTTTGTACATTTTTACATAGAGTTCACTACTCTTTCGTTTTGTATTTATTTGTGACACCATTAGTGTTCACTGCTGCTGCATTCACTAAGCAGAATGACATAGCAAATTGGCTGGCAGTCAAATTCATCTCAGACATCACTTCAACTCCCCCTTGTCACCTTCCACCCCCATTAAATGCCTACTTGCATAACTTCCCCAACTATTAGTAGGGAACAGGTCTTGCCGGCATTCACTAAGGCCAAAAACACAGCCTCAGTGGGCCCTGACATTATCCCAGGTTGCCTCCTAAATAGTTTGAAACAAATGAGTCATTTTTCAACTATATTCTCAAAACAGGCTTTGTACCATGTGAATGAAGGACTGTAATGGTTATCCCACTTCACAAGGGTAGACCATTAACCACCCCTAGAAACTACAGACCCATTAGTCTCATTAGTCTAATATGCAAAGCCATGGAATGAATTAGCAAGGAAATCATCAAGAAAGGCAGTCTACAGATACTGTACCCAACCCAGTTTGGCTTTTTGAAAGGAAGGTTATGCATACTAACCTTGATGGACTTCTTTAAGAAGGACACCAAGGCAATGGATGAGGGGAAAACAGTGCATACCACATTTCTGGACCTGGCTAAAGTATTGGCTAAAGCATTTGATACAATACCCCACTTGAATATAGTGGATAAACTCAACAAACTAGGTATAAAGGCCTACATAATTTGCTGGATTGCCAGAAGGCTCACATACAGGGCTCAGGAAGTCAGGACTGGTGAGACCACCTCCACTAAGGGATCAGTCACATGTGCGGCACTTTAGGGCTCTCTTCTGGGCCTGCTGCTGTTTGGCATGTACTTCTTGGAGGTCAAAGCTAATGTCAAAGGCCATTGGCTAACCAAATATGCAGATGGCTAGAAATTGGGAGCTATCATAGATTCCTCCATGACACAAACATCTTGCATGAGGATCTAACACAGACAAATGACTGGTGCCAAAAGTCACAGATTAAAACTCAATGTCAAGAAATCCATTACAGTGCCTTTTTATGAAAATGACCACACAGGTAAATTACTCCATCGATAAGATGAGTCCCTATCAGTTGATAGAATTTTCATAAATTTGTACTCCATATGGTCGAAACTATATGATCAAGTTTTTGAAAACTCGAAGCTTTTGAATGGAGATCACGGTACAGTGAGGATCTGGAAATTTACCCATTTCTTACTGTAGTGCGATATCGGAGTTGGTATATAAAATTTGCAGGGGATGTGGGGGGCGTGCAGGGGGGGGCAAGAAAAAGCTAGACTTTTGTGGGGTTTTTGTTTTTTTAATGTTCAAGTTTTCAGAAACTCAGTCATATGGTCTCTTTGATATTTTTTTCAAGTTTCCGAAAAGTTGGTCATTTGACATAGACCCAAAAAGACACACCTTTGATTTAATACTATAGTCAGAGATCTAGGAACATATGTAGACAGTAATCTGACCTTTGACCAAAATGGGGCCAAGGTATTAAAAGAATCATTGTATGTTTCCCAACTTTTAAGTAAGGGCATGACATCCAGGTACAAGGAAGTCATAGTACCACTTTATTCTTCCCTTTTCAGACTCATCATTGCATATAAATGCCCTCTTCTGCATGTCCCTTATCAGATATATGCAATAATTGGACTATCCACCAAGGCTCCTTACCAAGAGAATCCAGGGTATAAATATATTGTTAACAAATACAACTTTAAAAAAACAAAAAAATAAAATAATAAAATACCACCAAGACCACCGATCTAAGAATTAAGCGAATTTAATGAAACAGTGCCTAGCGCCTCGGCTTGCAATTTTTCCAAGACACAACCCATAAGGGAATCAGGGTTAGAGTTGTGTGCTGTGAAAAAGTGGCTCCCAAGGGGACTCTCTAATCTTTTATTTTTTATGTCCCTTATATGTTCCTGCAACCGGACCCTAAAACTCCTATAAATTTCCCCTATGTAAAACTTTTTGTATCCACATCTCAGCACATAGACTAGCCCCTCAGTGTTACAAGTGTATTCATGCCTAGCTGTGAACGTAATGCCATTAATATAGGGAAAAGAGCTTACTACATATTGACAGATGGAACAAACATCACATGGAACAGTGCCTTTATTTATGCTTAAGCTCTGACTAACATTAACATCTGGTAAGCAAAACTGGTTTTGCACCAGAATATCAGACACATTCCTAGCTCTTTTATATGCAATACTCACAAAATTAGGTAGTATAAAGTTCAAAATGTTATCCCTTAGGAGCATTGGCCACAAGCTACGTGCTTTTTTAACTTTCCTCAGTTATAACATTATATGTTGTAACTAAGAAAACTTTCTTCTGTTCTCCATTTGGATTTATTTCTACCAATACAAGCATTATATTTTCCATTAGCACGGGCCTAATGAGAATCTCCCTGAGGGTAAACAGAATACCTCATGTCCATAATTTTTTGTTTAGCGTCCCTGACCAGCTGGACATCATAGCCTCTTTTAATAAACATTTCTTCTGCTTCAGCTATCTCTTAGTCAAAGCTCATAACCTATGAATTCGTAAGAATTCATTATAAGGCAGTACCTTGACCAAATGTTTGGGGGTGACAACTATTCCCTTATAAAAATGCATTTCTATGTTCAAATTTCCTATGGAGACTAGTTGTAAATTCATCTAAACTTATATCCAAAAAATTCACTTGTGGGCCAAGCTGTATACCATCAAAGCTTAGGCCCATAGTATTGGATTGTAGGTCACCAACAAACCCAAGGGCCTCTGTATGGCTTCCTTGACATAAAAAAAATAAGATATATATATATATATATATATGTATATAAAATATAAAATAACTTTTGACCAAAAAAAATTATGTCTATAAACAAAGTCATCTTCAAGTTTAGCCATAACTAAATTGGCATATATGGGGGCGAAAGCCGCCCCCATGGCAGTGCCCTGTAATTGCTGGAAAATGTCTCCATTAAACATAAAAAAATTATTTTTCAAACAAAACATAACTAAATCTATCAAAAAATGAGACACGGGAGAGTCCCCCCAAAATGGAACAAGACCTGAATCCCTATTTCATGCTTAACATTAGTATATAGATTTTTGACATCCAGACAGAGTCAAAACATGTCCATATTCCAAACTCTACCCTTTATTTTATTCAAAAAGTCCTGGCTGTCCGTGATGTAAGAGGCTGTACTCATAACATATTTCTTAAGATGTTCATATAACAACGCACTAATATTCTTCAAAAAATACCTCTGTGGAGACACTATGTGTCGGCCACTAAGGTTAGTTAAACCTTTGTGTGTTTTGGCTAGACAGTAAAAAACTGCCATTGAGCAGTTTTCCACTCCAAACTTCTTTTCCACATCCTTAGAGGTAAAATACCCCAACCTTAGGCCTTTGTCTAATAAAAGTTGGTACTCCTTAATAGCTTCAAAGTAATCAGAAACATCACATTTTCTATACATTTCCAAATTATTCAGATGTTTATAACACATCTCTAAGTATTGTGTGAAGTGCATGATTACTGTCTGGTTGCCCTTGTCAGATGGTTTAACCACCCATGTTCTATCATTACCAAATTCCAATAGGGCTGCCATTGCTGCTTAGTTAAATTAAAACTTATGTTAGACTTATTCTCCATACAGGGCCAATACATTTTTTCAACTTCAAAATTAAGAGTAGCAAAAAATCCTTGCAGGGTGCTATTTAGAAAAGGTGGAATAAAAGAGCTTTTAACAGAGATAGCATCAGTGTTCAGTTGGAAATAGGCGCTAAAATCATTCTCAAACAAATCTTCCTGAGATGACAGGCATGAATAAAAAGAATCCTCATCACTACTTTCATAACAGTCATTAAACACAACCCCTCCCTCTTGTTTAAAGTAGTACATTAAATGCAGTTTTCTTCTAAAAGAAAATATTTCACTTTTAAGTACATGTAATCTAGGTAAAACAGTTGGTATAAATTTAAGACCAAGACATAATACAAACATAACCACATCAAAAATGTCATGTTTGGACAGATTTAACACATGTAAATTATCACAAACTACATTAGTACCAACGTTTTTTCTTGTTGTACTGTCCCTTATTATAGTTCTTTTGCTGGCTCCATTCGTTGCGGCCCCATTTTCTGTTGTTAAAGTCTGTTCTGGCAGAACTGGAATTCTGAAAGCGGTTCTGCATATCTTTTGGATTTTGTGCTTTAGGCAAGGCTGGAAACTGTTCCACACTTCCCTCAGCTCCAACAATTACATCTGCCTCCTCAGAAGCAGCCAAAGAAACTGAGGAAGAAGCAGGCGCAGTTTTACCCCAGCTGACATCATTACTGCCAGTATTACTTCTGCTTCTAGATGAAAAAGATCTATTATTTTTTCTTTTCCAAAGAAACGCTTTATCAAGACTGTAATCCTTAATGTCTCTATTAATTTTGTAGCTTTTACGCTCAACTAGTAATTCCTCAAAGTCCACAAGTCTGCCATTAATTTCTTCCAGCATACTTGTCAATTTAACAAATGTTGAGTTTATCAAGTTCAACACTCACCATTCTGATTTATTCCGTAAGCCTTCGCTTCTTTAACTCATCCCTCTCGATTGGGATGTATACCCATTCAGTAGAACACTGGTGAGCTGCCTGTACCCATCTGTTTCGAAAGGCCATTTCCTCAGCATTCCCCTCCTCAAAGGGGGTTGTAGGTGCTTTGTATGCTCGCAGACCTCTCGGGGTAGTATTCAGCTGTACATACCGCTGAAGACAAAGAATGTTGATATGTGTACTAGCCTCCTTCTGCAACAGATTTTCCAGCTTCTCGCTCAGATTTACAGCCTTTGCCGATAAAGCAGTCATAGTAGAAGGTCCCAAAGTTTGAAAAGGGTTCACAAAAACGATGTTCTCGTTCCCCCATAAAATGCTCCCAAGCAGTAGCCATAGCCAGACCCTGAACAGCCGCTTCAAGAGTAGCTGAATTACCAGTCCCAGCCACATTAGAAGTACCAACTGCTTCTAGATTTCTAGAGCCTCTCTCATTTAGTTGTAAAACAAACTGCTGAATAGTTTCTTGACTGCCATTAATAGTATCATCCCTAAAGGGACGTGGCACATTATTTGCAGGATCAGTGGCCATACAAATAGCAAATACAACTTTAAAAAAAAAAAGTAGAATAATAAATACCTCCAAGACCACCGATTCAAGAAGTAAGTGAATTTAATGAAACACTTAGCTCCTCGGTTTGCACAGCCTTCCAAGAGTAAAAACACTGCAAAACACTATTTGCTTAAATACAGCATATTGCATAGAGAACAATTAATCAATTAAGCATACAATTCAAATCACATACTTCCAATTACATTCTTTGTTGAGTCCCTGAAGCTCCAAAGTACCAAACTTTAAAATCAGCAGGGTTTCTTTTTTTAAGAGTTTGTTTTTTAAAGACACACATTCACCTATGCCAACTTACAATTTTTCTAAGACACAACCCCTAAGGGAATCAGGGTTAGAGTTGTGTGCTGTCAAATAGTGGCTCCCAAGGGGACTCTCTAATTTTTTTATTTTTTATGTCCCTAATATGTTTCTGCAACCGGACCCTGTGTTTTTACTCTTGGAAGGCTGTGCAAGGGCGCTAAGTGTTTCATTAAATTCACTTACTTCTTGGATCAGTGGTCTTGGTGGTATTTTATTATAAATATATTGTTGTATATGGATTAACTTAAAACTGTGTTTCTTTACTTGTTCTCCTACAAGGCATCCTTGGATCCATCTCTGATCCACCTTTGCATATCTGCAAAACAGACAGCATCAGAATTACTAGATCCAAGGATTTAAATTTTGCTTGCAACATAAATAGGACATGTTGATGAGATAAATATGTGTCTTGGTGGATCCCCATGTTGTGGAACAGGCTCCTTATCAATGTGAAGTAGAGTACATCCCTTACCCTATTCAAGCATAACTTTGACCAGTGGATGGAAATTTGGAAATTCACCCCACTTCTGGCCCCAGTATTTCTGGTAGACAGAGGCAGACAGTAACTATACCCAAACTAACATCCCTCCCATAACTTTTACTAACTTCCTAACTACCATACCCCTTCTGATAAACACCTGTGGTACAAACAGACACATCTGCATTGGAATGGCCCTGGTGGCCTTTAGCCTAGTATATAAAGATGAGCCTAAGCCAGTCTTTGACAGCTGTTTCTTTGACTACTGATAGACTGGGAAAATGATCTAATATCATTTTCATTCATTCCTCAGCTGATGGGCTCAGATCCAACTCTACCACTTCTACCAGATCATCGGATCTTAGTACTCTCAAGCTCCTCCCTTTACCCATACTACCCTGCCAAGCTAACATGCCTCAGATCTCATTTGCTGCCACCAGTTTCAGATGAAGATCCTACTACTCGAGTGTGGGTTGGAGTTATGAAGATCCCATTTGATGTGGGTGTGTTTTTCAAACCCTCAAAGACCTTTCTCAAGGAGTCAGTGAGGAGGCAGAAAAATGTGGTTTAGAAAATCCCAGAGTCATTTTGAAGATTCATGTGGAGATAGTTCCTCCAGCGGAAGAGGGAGAAACTCAAATGGAAGACACCGTCCTCGTGGGCTTCAGGGACTCCTTCTTGGATAAATCCTATCAACACTCCTGAAAGGCGGCCCGACTGTTCTCATCTGGAGGCAGTTGGGGGAAGTTTGTCTCTGCACAAAAGATCCTGGCTATGTATTACAAAAGATTCCTGGGTGCACAGAATCATATCCAGAGGTCATACTATACCTTTTTCTCTAATACCTTCCACCAGTGTGAAAAAATCTCTGATGTTCCACCCAGTCAAAGGGAAGTTGTGTCTCCAGAAATAAAAAGCTGCTAGAAAAAGCTGTCATCCAAGAGGTCCCCCCAGACCAGAGAGGATCTGGAACTTACTGAGTATTCTTCTTTGTGTCAAAAAGAGACCAGTTTGGGATCTCAGCAAACTGAATCAGTTTGTACAGTATTCAAAGTTTGGGATGGTCATGGTCTCAAACTGAATGCAAAGAAATGCATCATCATTCCCTTCAGCACAAACAACATCCCTTCACACTGTCGAATCGACAACAATACCCTAAGTACCCACGAAGTGGTAAGGAACCAGGGATCACAAGTTGACTGCAACCTTAACTTCAACAACCATGTGTCTACTGTAAAGGACAATCGGATGTGCTTGATAGACTTTCAGGATGCATACTATCACATCAAAATGAACAGGTGCTCCAGAAGATACCTGCGCTTCTGGTGGGAGGCAGTCATTACCAGTTCAGAGCTCTGCCCTTTGGTCTCATCACAGCCCCCAGGGTGTTTACCAAACACATGGTAGTGGTAGCAACTCACTTGAGACTGCTAGGATTTCAGGTGTTTCCAAATCTAGATGACTGGCTCCTAACAGTCCCAACCAGGCAATGACTTTTACAGGCAAGGGACTTCTTGCTCCAATTTTGTGTTCATCTGGGAATCACTGTCAGTTACAACAAATCTCAACTCACACCTATGCAGAGTCTGGAGTTCATAGGTGCTCATCTGGACATAGACTGTCAGATAGCCTCTCTTCCCTCTACTCGAATACAGATACCGAGGTCCCAAGCCAAGAAAGTGATACAAAGTTCTTCTCTTCCAGCCCAATTAATATTACCAGCTCTGGGATCCATGGCAGCAGCTATCACCCTCATTCCTGTGGCCATGTTCCACATGCAAATTCATCAGTGGATACTTTCAGTCCAGTGGTTCATTCTTCAACCACTCTAGTCAATTTTACTCAAGCATGCAAAAAATATCTTCTTTGGTGGATTTGTTCAAACCAGTTCTGTGAACGCTTTCCATTTGTTCTTCCTATGCCCATGGCTACGTTGACCATAGATGCTACCCAGATGGGGTGGGGGTCACTACTTAGGAAGGTCAGTCCAAATTATGTGGTCCCTCAAAGAGGCCAAGATGCATATCAGTGTCCTGGAGAGAAGAGCAGTCCTTCTAGTGCTGCAGGCCTTAGAAGACGTTCTGCCATCTAGGACAATTGCCATTCAGACGGACAATATGTCAGTGGTCTGGTACATCAACAAACAGGTAGGAATCAGATCTTTCCCACTTTGGCAAGAAGTGATAAGAATGTGGCAATGGGCAATCTCTTGTCACATTCTAATAGCAACACACATCCCAAGGAAATTCAGCATGATTGCGGACAAACTAAACAGGTCCATTCTGATGCCTAATGAGTGGGCTGTCAATGTCAGTGTGGTGGAGAGGGTTTTCAATTGATGGGGCCAGTCATGCTGATATCTATTTGCTTCTCTCCTCAATCACAAATGCAGCATCTTCTTTGCGCTGATCCCCCTCAATGGGGGAGTCATCGATAGATGCTTTAGTCCACTACTGGTCCTTGGGTCTTCTTAATGCTTAGCTGCCATTACCTCCCATACCCAAATTTCTACAGAAAATATTCTGGTTGAAGAGCACAGTTATCCTCATTGCTCCCTTCTGGGCTTAATAGACCTGGTTACCCTTCCTCTGGTCTCACCTTCTACATCCATCCTGGATAGTGGATCCCACTCCAGATCCCCTGTCACACCAGACAGGTATGATTCATCTGAACTTAACAGGCCTCAGACAGACCACATGGTTTCTCAAATTCATTTGATTGCTAGACAGTCCAGGCTGCCCTCCGTGGTAAGTCATATCTTGTTTTCTCAAAAAGCTTCTACTAGGAAGGTTTACAAAAGTAAATGGAGGATATTTGTTTTCTGGACCCTTAGGAAGGACCTGGATCCTTTTCCAGCACTTGTGCCAACTATACTTGAATTTTTAGCTTCAGTTTTCAGTGAAAGTGCCAGTTTTCTACCATTAAAGTGCAATTGGATGCCATTTCAAATTCCCACCTTAGCGAAAACAATTCTACCTTAGCTTCGTCTAAACTGAGTAAGGCCTATCTTAAGGGAGCCTTTTTACATAGACCCCTGTTAAAGGATCTTGCTCCTCCTAAGATTTTACTGTCATTCTTCAGGCTTTGACACAAGCTCCCTGTGAACCTTCAACCAAAGCAGAACTAACATTTTTGTCTTAGGAAACCAGAGGTTGAAAAGAAGAAAATGCTGGCCGAATATGAAACTGCACAAGAAGAGATGCTTCAAAAATTAACAGAATTAGAGGACACATCATGTAGGGAAAACCTGAGATTTTCTGCTGTACCAGAAAAGCTGGAAGGAACAGGCTGTATTAATTTTATGAAAGCACAAATAAGCAACTGAACTGGTATTCCATAACAGGGATTGTTAATTGAAAGGGCATATCATGCATATGCTCCAAACCTGGCTATAAGAAAGCAACTTAGACCTTTAATAGTAAAGATGCAGTCTTACCAGCAGAAGGAGATGATTCTGATAAAACTGTGTCAGAAGAACAAAATACCAAAAGTGTGAGACAGCAGAGTGTTCGTGGAGAGTGACTACTTGTACACCAGGCAGAAGAGGAGCAAATTTATTCCATTATTCAGGAAATGTCTGGAAGCCGGTGTGAAATTCAGAGTGCTGTACTCAGCTGTCTTCAAAGTATTTTTCCCTGGAGGGACAAAAATCATTTTTTGATTAAGTACATGCTAGGAGGACGTACAAAATTTGTCCAACAAATGGTGAGCCGTGAAACAGAAGTAGATTCTGCTTCTTGTTCTTCTGGTATTAAAGAATACAGAGAGACTGTGCCAGTGAAACCTTTTACAATGTTTCAACAAAAAATGCTTGAGAGAAGGGAAAAAAAGACAAGAGTCTACTAAAAGAATCAAGACTACATTGGAAATGAAGCAAAGACAGGATTTGGGAGATGGAGATAGGAATAAAAACAGTAACTTGGAAATTGACAAATGTGGGATTACAAAGCAACAATTATATTTGTGAAACATGACAGAAAAAAAATCTGGAAATGTTGGACTTTTTTGGACTTTGTTAATCTTCTGTGGGACTATAAAGCATATGCCCTACTTCAAGTCATTAATGTTTAGAAAAAAACTTAGGAGGTGTGTAGAGGAGGGAGAAAGTTAACTGTAAGTAAAATATATATTTTTTTCTTAATGATACTATTTTAATAGAGCATGGTTTTCTTTGCATGCTATAAAATAAAGTTTTCACAGTTATTTTTAAGTGTAATTGAGATACTAATGTAAATAAGTGCTCCTTTTTCTTTTCCTTCTTTTTTCTTTCTCCTTTCTTCTCTCTTCCTCCTTGTTCTGTTTTAAAAAATGCAAGCAATGCAGTGTAGAAAAGGAAGAAAAATCTGGTGAAAAGAGCATAACAAAAGAAGAAATAGTGTGCTTTTTTCACATTCTTGCATAGGGGAATAACTGGATTAAAGCCCTTAACTTGATCTAGTAACAAGTTTTAAGATAAAGCAAGTAAGTGAAAAAGAATACTGAATCTTATAAGGCTTTTTTCCTAGTAAATAAATATATGCCTAGAAATTTTGTGTCTGATTCTTATGCCCCTAGTAGAGAATTTGATAAAGACAAATGGTAGGACATGTGTTCTCTGAAAGAATTCACGTGTTTTCCCAGCTGAGAGAGCAATAGAGATAAGACAAAACCAGACATAACTTAATAGAAGCACAGGCTGCACCATGCATCTTAGCATGGATAACCTTTTTTTTAGGCTAACTCAAGGTTGTGAGTGTGGCTTTCAGTTTGGAACATTTGTTCCTGAAGGCACACACACATGCACACACTCACACTTAGGGCCAATTTAGAGTGTCCAATCCACCTACAGCATGTCCAGTTTCCTCCCACATCCCAAAGACATGGTGTAGGTGGATTGGACACTCTAAATTGGCCCTAGGCATGAATGTGTGCATCTATGTGCCTTCTGTGGAAGGTTGGTTACGGGCTGGCAACTCAACATTGTAAAATTCCACTGTGAATCATAAGCGGACAGTTGATCTGCTGTGATGACCCCTAACCAGGAAAAGCCGAAGGAAGAAGAAGAAAGAAGGTAAAACTTAAATATTCGAATATATACATAGCTTTGTGTGTTATTATTAGGTTAATAGGTTTTAGGGGGGTATGGGGTTGTGTTTATGTTTTTGCTTGAGGGCTTTCAGTAAAATAATTTTTTTTTAAGACGTGCAATAGGCTCAGATGGATATGACAAGAAACAACTGTATGAAAGATCAACCTGCCAAACAGTGCATGCATGTAACACAAAAGCTAGAACTAGACATTTAACAAAAAAGTTATTATACATAAAAGGTGGGAATAATAACTTTTTAAGATGATGATTTCTGTAATGTCTTTAAATTTCAATGGTGTCGTTTATGTAGTCAGAATAAAATAGATGAGTCTTTGTGGGTTCTGTTCAAGCAGTTTTGTTATGTACAAACACATCAGGATTGAGGCTTCACTCGAATATATCAGTGGCTACTGTTGACTAAGGTAGTTCAGGAACGTGGCTTTGCTGAAGTGGTTCTTTTTGCAAATGCGGTTTAGTACTATGGCATACTGAACAAGAAGAAAGTACTTTATCAATATCTTTTACTAAAGAAGGCCAAAATATTAGTTCTGTCACCCTTCTTTTGGTAGATTTGGAACCTGGGTGACCACGAAACAAAATCTGGATATATTAATTTTGTAAGGAAGCAGGAACAACAATTTTAGGACTTTAAAAATAATGACATCGTCCATCAACATCTCATTTCTGTAATGAAAATAAGTCTGCATTTCAGGTGGTACACCAGATTGCTTTGATCGCCGTCCAACATTAATGTAGTGGTTGAGCATTTGCAAAATTGGATCAGTCTTTGTATAATATCTCAGCTCATCAAGTCTCGTGCTAGAAAAATTATGCACTTCCATAATTTCAAAGTCAAAATTCTGTGCTTGGAGATGTTCCATTGTATTTCTGGGCGATCTGGATAAAGTATCAGCCAGATAATGAAATTTGCCTTTTGTATAGACGATTTTGAAGTTGTACTTCTGCAATTTGAGCATCATTCTTTGTAATCTCTCTGCAGCTGAATGCATAGGGTTCTTTAGAATAGCAACTAGAGGTTGGTGATTTGTTTCAATCTGAATAGCTCGACCATAGATATAATCACGAAACCTTGAACATGCAGATACTATTGCCAGAAGTTCTTTCTCAATGTGAGCATATTGCATTTCAGTTTGGGTAAGAGATCTAGATGCATAGGCTACTTGTCTGCCTTCCTGAAAAATAACTGCACCAAGACCAAATTTTGAAGCATCACAGGAAAGAGTTGCTGGTTTATTGACATCATAGTATTTTAATGTAGGTGGAATGGCAATTTTCTGCTTAAGGTCTTCAAATGCTCTCTGGTCTGTTACAACCAAGACCTTGTAACATTTTTTTGTGTCAGCTCTCTCAAAGATGCTGTCAACTCATTGAAGTCTGATATAAACTTGCCTGAATAGTTAATCATACCAAGAAAATGTTATAGAGCTGAACATTATCCAGTGCTGGTATCTCAAGAATGGCTGCTTGCTTGGATGGGTCTGGTCTCAAGCCAGTGGTAGTAAATAAATGACCTGCATATGTAACTTCTGGTAGTCTGAATTTGCACTTCAGAGGATTGAACTTTCTCTCCACGTGCAATATCTAGAACTTTCTTAAGGTTTCTGTCATGCCCTGCTTCACCATTGCCCCCAACCAATAAATCTTCTAATATTCTGGCACAAGGATAACCTGAAAAAATTTGCTGCATTGCACACTGGAAGACTTCACTTGCAGAATTTATTCCAAATGGCATACTGAGGAATCTATATCTGCCAAATGGGGTACTGAAAGTAGTCAGTAATGATTTGCGATCAAGCATCACTTGCCAAAATTAACTTTTTGCATCTAAGACAGTAAAAAACAGTGGCATTTGGTATTAGGGCTGCGAGTTCCTCGACTGTACGCATTGGATGAGGCTGCTTCTTTAATAATTTGTTCAAATCTCTTGGATCAATACATATTCTGATTTTGTCTGAGCCTTTTTTGTGGGATGCTACCTTAGACGACACCCATTCAGTTGGTTCAGTAACTGGACAAATTACACCTTGCTGCACCATTTTATCCAACTGAGCTTTGACTTTATCCCGCATAGCTATCGGAACTTTTCTTGCTGGTCTGACTGTAGGACTGACCTCTGGGACTAACTTCATAGAATACACAACTGGAAATTTGCCCAACTTGTCATCGAAAACATCAGCATACTCTGAGAAAATAGCTTCAGTAAAACTGGAACTAGGATATGTGCTTATATGACAAACTTCTTTGGCAAAAGAAAGCAAATTCATTCTCAAACTTTCTCTGAGACCCAGTAATGAATGCACAAATCTTCATATTACATGGAATAACAAGCTGTAACAGTTCCTACCCAGATAACATGAAAGCACTACTGAGCCTTTGGTTTGAATTTCTTCATCTCCATAAGCAACAAGGTTCAAACAACTAGCCACATTGAGTTGTTCATCAGTTCTCACGTTAGCAAATGTGTCTGCTGACATAACATTACACCTTGAAACAGTGTCTACTTTAAGCTCGGTGGCTTTACCATTGATCTGGACAGTACAAAACACTTCATTCTTTGCCAACAAATTAACTGTAGCAACCTTTTCACCAATTACTGAAACACCATCTACATAAAAGTAGAATTACAGCTCTATATGATCAACTTGCTTTTTCGAGTGACCCTTCTTTATAACTGTGTGAGATTTACTTGATTTGCAAAATTTTTGAAATCGGTTCCATTTTTTTACACTTGTGGCACTGCTGACCCAATGCTAAGCATTTTTCTCTTTTAGACTCATGACTGGCACCACAGTTGTGACAGTTAACAATAAAGCTGGATTTGGGCTTTGCTGACTCACCCTTGTATTGCACTGTGCATGTCCTTTTCTTAGAACTTGCTGGAAAACTAAGGGGTTTCTCAGGTAAACCTGTAGGGGGTGGTAGCTGCTATGTGCTTAGGCCTGCTTCTGCTAGCCACGTGTTGCATGCTGTCTGCGTTTGCTCTGGAGCCTGCTGAAACCATGATCTTATCACTTGCAAGCATACCTGTGTGCCTTTCTGTAACATCACTGATTTGACAAATCTTTCTCACTGCAGCACTATTAATACCACACACAAGCCTGTCCTTTATCAACTCATCTTTTAAGTCACCAAACGTACACATTTAGCTTTGTTTCTCAGGTCAGTTATATAAGCTGCAAAAGTTTACCCAGGTTTTTGATCTCGTGTGTAAAACAAATGCCTCTCTAATGTAATATTTGTCTGGAGGGTACACATTTCCCTGAATTTGCACTTTAAACACTCAGGGTCTTCCCTTGATTCAGCCTGTACAACAATATGATGTTTTCACCTTCTCCCTCATATACTGCTGGTGGTACACAAATGAACACTCTCTATCAGTGGCCTCTGACCCAGCTTGATTTAGCAAAATTAATGCTCTGGTATGTGCATCTTTGACAGAATAAGCTACTTGCATAAAAATATAATACTCTTGCTCAAATATTCTCCAATTCTCTGCAATATTCTGCTCAAACATCAATGATGAGGGTTTTCAAAATCCACCTACCATATTAACACATACCAGTAAAGGTTTTTGCAAGTATGCATGAACACATACACATATACTTATGCCAGAAATTTGTGCCAGTATTTGTAACTATGCTTAACAGCGCAGCAAACCTTTGAGTAACTGAGCCTAGTGAAATAAGTCGCTCGGGCACTGTAATACTCAAAAAATGACTGTACTGTAAGAAATCACCTCTTATCAGTGTAAGAAACATTGCAAAATAAGACTCTCGGGCATTGTGTAATACTCTTGAAATTACTGTAACATAAAAGTCACTTATCATCATTGTAAAAAACATTTCAAAATAACTGCACTGTGTGAATAAATTGGGCAGAAGAAGCTCAGAGTTAGAGAAACATTTCAAAGTAACTGCACTTTGCAAATAAACAGTACACAGCACACTGAAACTTCCCCAAAATAGCTGTACTTTGCTAAGTAATGCTTTACAGTGCAAGAAACACTCTGTAATGGTGGCACATTGCGAATAGACACACCCAGCACAAGAAACTTTTTGAAATGGCTGCATTTTGACTGCAGTTCACAAAATAGTTGCACTTTGCAGACAAACTCCTCAGAATAAATGCACATAATAAGCACACAATTTAAGAACTTTTACACACTTTGAGATACTTCAAATAACTCTAGGTATGTCCTGAATACAATGCAAAGTAGTAGTTATGCCAAAACACAGTACTTTGCCAAAAAACATGCAGTCACCTTACTTTATTTATGCTTAATGTGCCCTTTTTACCCTTTGTTATATTCATTTTTTCATTTTGCTCGTTTAATATTTTTTCATGCCCATTATACTCTTCTTGTGCTCATTTTATTCTAAACATGCCTGTTTTGCTTTAAACATGCTCATTTTGCAATTCCAAGGTAATTCCAAACCCCCTGTATGCTTTTCTGGGAATTGTTTTTTCAGATATCTTAATTTTAAACATTTTGGTCAATTAATAAACCTTTTGTGCCCCTCACTTGTTTAATAATGCAGTTTCTGCCCTTGTAATTTTCCATTTCTTTTTTATAAAATAAATTGTTAATGCAAGTTTTCATTATCTTTGGTTCATTTCTGGTCCTTTTTCATGCTCATTTCCCTTAGTTTACCTTCACTGTTAGCTCTCCACCTCGAAGCTATCCCGGTTCTGATACCATATTGCTCATCTAGCCATGATAAAATAGACAAGTCTTTGTGGGTTCTGTTCAAGCAGCTTTATTATGTACAAACACATCAGGATTGGGGCTTAATAACTTACATAAACTTAATAAAAAACTAGCTATTATACTCATACATGCTCACTCTGCACTCACAAAATGGCACTGAAGCTAGCATGTGCTGGCTATTTATATGCATGTGCTGACCTTGAAACACTTCTTAAAGGTACAGCTTATACTATTCTACAAATGGTCTCACAGATAAATAAAGAGTAGTGAACTATATTAAAAATTGTAGAGTGCAAATAGCTATGCTACAGGATACACACGTAGAAAGAACTAAACGTGAATTTGATAAAGACATTTTTTCAGGATCAGTTCAGTGGAATACTGGGGCAAAGGAAAGTAGGAGTACTTATATTAATTGAAAGAGGAGCTCCAATAGTGATTGAAGAGGATAAAAAAAGATAGTAGATTTGTAGTACTAAGGTACCACTGGCAAGGAAGGATTACACTGGCATGTATTTATATTTCACCTAAAACTGTTATAATGGAGCTTAAGAAATTCTGGGGAGAAATAAACAGCTTTAAGGAAGGAATATTACTTAAAGGTGGGGACTGAAACTTGATTTGCAACAGTGAAGATGTGTCTCGGGGCCCAGAGGGAAAATATAACAAAGGAGCTTAGACTTGTGAAGAAATGCATAAAAATATTTGGCATGGAAGATGTGAATTCAGTACTAGGAGTTCTGAATTAATTTGAATGTTATTCCCTATTATACAAAAACTGGGATAGGCTAGACAGAATTTACATTTCACAGCAGCACATGCATTTAAGTGAAGGTCTTGATACGCATCCAGTACCTGTTTCAGATAATGTGCCAATAATGACTAAAATAAAAACACAGAGTAATGGAATAAAAATCAGACACTGGTGCTTTCCCACCTATCTGTTGAAAAGAGAGGATTTTATGGAATAGGTAGTGGAAATTATTCAGGAGCCGTTAGAAAAGACAGAAATTTCTTCTGAAAATATAGCTGGGGAGTGGGAAAAATTAAAGTGGAGTTAAAAATAAAGTGGAAGTAAAAGAAAGGGAGATATGGTTAAGAAGTAACAAGAATTATTTAGAGGGACTGACAAATGTTAAAGTATTGCAAAATAGTCAAAATCCCAGAACAAGAGGAGGAGCAACTGCAGAATGCTAAATAGAAAATAAGGGATTACCTTGATAATATGCATGAGTTTAGAAAGATTGCTGTTAAACAGCTGTTTTGATAACTCTAGATCACCAAACCTTTTAGCAGAAGACTCAGGCCAAGCTTAGGGAGCCTATAACAAGGAAGATAACAAGAGATCCTGTAGAAGTATTAGAAATATTTCAGAAATTCTATGAAAGTCTATATAAAGCAGAGAAATATGGAAATCAAGAAAAGGTACAAATGGAAAAGTTTATGGAAGAATAAAATATGCCAAGATTAGAGGTGGATGAGGCTCAGTTACTAGCAGATGTTTTTGGTTTTTCAGTGTTGCGGTCATCACATTTGCTTTATCCCTGACAGGGTAACCCTCAGCCAGCCAGAATATCAGAGACTTAGTATTTCTGCATCGGTTGCTGTCAGTTGAGGACTGATGTCAGGTTGTCAGGAGTATAAAGTAAGGCAGCCGATGGCATTACATCAGTCTTTCTTGCCATGGAGCCCGAAGCAGAAGCAATTCCCACGAGTGCCGGTCAGCCGCTACCTGAGTTTCGTCTACCGAATTGAAGTTGAAGTCTTCTAAAGCTAAGTACCCTGTTGGGGATCCTTTTTTCTTGCACTAACTGATGTCAGAAAAAGTTAATAATTGTCTCGCCTGTGGAAAACAAATACCACACAGAGACTTCCACTCTTATTGTGTCACTTGTTTAGGCCCAGACCACGAAGTCCCTCATTGTCACTTCTGTGCTTTGTTCAACGCCAGAAATATCTATCGTCAGGCCCTTATTGTAGCCAGATATTTTCACTTACAGTCCTCAAATTCCGATATGGTTTTGGTAAGCCATCTGACAGCAGATCTTCTGAAAAAACATAAAGATAAAGACAGAGACAGACCGCACAGGTCCAAACCTACCAACGATGCTTCGGTTAAGCTAGTCGTCAGTTCTTCAGTTCTCAATGAGGTGCTTTTGCAGCCCCTGATGCCCGTTTCTGTTGATTTGCAGGTCACTAATGAGACCCCTTCGGAGTCCAGTATGCCTCAAAACACTTCTTCGATTAAGGATCCTGCGGTCATCTCATCCTTGGATGGGTCCGGAGCCTCTGAGCAGGCACCGGCTTTCGAGGAAGTCCTTCGCACTACCGAATCTCGACACAAACTGATGTCTTCTTTTGCGACTGCCATTCTTTCTAAAACTACCAAGTTTCTTAGGCCCAGGGTATGAAACACACCCAAGAAACCGATGACCCACTCTGAGGCGCCTGATACCTTGCCTCAGTCTCAAATGCTTAAAATTGTAGAAGACCTTATCATGCTGATCAGGGGAAGCCAAGCTAACCCCTCCAAAAGGAAAAAGAGAGCTGTCCCCCATAGTTTGGTCTGAACAAGAGTCAAAGGAATCTGATGTATCTGAATATGAAGATATGCAACCCCTCTCCACTTATGAGGATTCTGATGCAGAGGATTCCATTCCTTCATCCTTTCCTGCAGAGGATTTTTCCTTTAGGGAAACCTTGCATACCTTAAGGGAGCACTTCCAATGGGAGAGTCAGGACTACCCTTAGTCTAAAAAGAGACTCAGGGAATTCCTAGATCTTCCACAACACAGACCTTTGGTCATCCCCCAAGTCCGGGATGTTGTGGAGGATGTTTTCCTCTAATCCAGCTTGACTCATGATGCCCTTCCTCCTTCTCCCAGAAAACCTGAGCGGTACTATAGAGTCCCTGACTCCCACAAATACCTTTTTAAAAATCCTACAGCTAACCCTGAGGTAATTTCTCAAGGGCTAAAAGGAATTAAAGCAACCTCTACTAAGAATCAAACCCCCTCAGACAGGGATTCCTGAGCTTTGGACAGATGGGATAAGAAAGTATACACCTCAGCTACTCTTGCTATCAGGACACTCAATTTTCAGTTCCATATGCTGAAATTTCAGCAACATACCTGGGAACTCCTTAAACAAAAAATGTCTTCCTTTCCTGCTTAGGCAGAATCTAAAGATTTAGAAGAGTTAATGCAGTCTGCAAGTCAAGTAACTAAACACACCTTGCACTGTGGTTTTGATGCCCCAGAAGCTTCTTGCAGGGCAGCAGTCACTGGATCTGTCATTAGAAAGCATGCATGGCTTAAGGAACAGCCTCTGCCAGATAATTTAAAATCTAAATTATTGGATGCCCCCTTGCACAAAGATTACGTATTTGGCACTAAGGCAGGAGAGGTCTTAAAAAAGATGGAAGAAAAAGCAAAATCTATGCAAACAGTTAAGGATTTCTTGCAGGTCCAGCCGCCTAGGTTCAGCTGGCATTGTCCCACCAAATGCTGGTCCTTTCCTGCTCCCAGTAAACCGGCTCAGCCTAGGCCTCATGGAAGCAGACCCCCTAGACAGCAGCCCCAGGGAATGCAGAGATCTAAGCAGTAGACTGCCTCGACTTCAAAACTAAAGAGTTCTAAGCCACCTCCTTATGGTAAAAACTCTCCGTGACTCATCTCCTCTACCCCCCTCCCTCTGCTCACCTTCACTTACCCCTAGGAGGAAGACTCTCCTTTCACTCAAGCACCTGGGCCACCATTACCAAGGACCACTGGGTTCTGAACATTGTGTCTCATGGATACAAATTTTCCTTCCACACCCTTCCAACCCCAAAAGGGTTCACAGGTCTACCACCAAATCAGTGGGCAGAGGCTCAAAAGCAAATCCATTCCCTGCTCTCTATGAGGGCAGTAGAGCATGTTCCTGCAGAACAGATAGGTCAAGGTTTCTACTCCAGATTTTTTTCTGGTGCCCAGAAAAGAGGGTACCTGGTGCCCCATCCTCGATCTAACCATTCTAAACACCTTCCTGGTGATCCCAAAATTCAAAATGCTCACCCTCCAGCAGCTGCTACCCATGCTTTCCAAGAACGCTTGGCTAGCCACCCTAGATCTAAAAGAGGCCTACCTTCACATTCCTATCAGGGAATCATGCAGGAAATATCTCTGCATCAGGGCAGGTTCTCAACACTTTCAGTTCTCTGGCCTTCCCCTTGGCGTATCTACTGCTCCCAGACTTTTCACAAAATGTCTGGCTCCAGCCATTGCCTTTTGCAGACAAAGAAATATTCAGATTTACCCATACTTAGACGACTGCCTTATTCAGGCAGACAGCCAGGAGACGCTGCTCAAGCACCAGACCTTTGTAAAGACCCTACTAACCTCCCTAGGGTACACAATCAACGAAAATAAATCCAAACAGGTGCCCACCCAAAGGATAATCTTCCTGGGAGCAAGTCTGGACACAGCTTCCCAGATGGCATACCTTACTCCAGAGAAACAAATTTTCCTGACAGCTTACTTCTCTCAACTAGCCACCAGGCCCCAGCTAACTGCAAGAAAGATCCTGCAAGCTCTGGGGTTCATGGCATCTTGCATACTACTCATTAAAAATGCCAGACTGCATATGGGGAAACTTCAGTGGTACCTAAAGAGCCTTTGGTGCTAACACTGTCAAGACCTGGAAACTCTTCTACCTATAATTCCTTGCCTCAGAAATGATTTTCTTTGGTGGGCAACAGCATGCTCCCACAACAAGGGAATGCCTTTCTCCCCACCCCCTGCTTCCCAGACCCTCACCACAGATGCATCAGATTATGCTTGGGGTGCACACCTGCGCAGCAGGTGCATACAGGGCCAATGGAGCCCACAGCAATTCCCTCTGCACATCAATCAAAAAGAGATGATGACTGTGCAGCATGCCTTGATAGCTTTGAAGACCCTTCTCTCTCCAGGGGCTTTCCTGATCAAAACAGACAACAATATTGTGATTTGGTACATCAACAAGCAGGGAAGGACTCACTCCTACCCTCTATGCAGGCTGTCCATGAGCCTTTGTCACACAGCCTCTGCCATGCAACTACACCTGTTAGCACAATTCCTACCAGGCTCTTTCAACTCTCTGGCAGACAAATTAAGCAGAAATCGTCTGGACCCACACGAGTGGCAACTCAACAGAAGGGCCTTCACCCTAATAACTCAGAAATGGGGCACCCCGAAGGTCGACCTCTTTGCTTCCCACACCAACCATCAGCTCAGCAAATTCTGCACCAGGGAGCATCACTGCATGGCTTGGAAAGTGGATGCCCTGTCCTTCCCCTGGGTCAATCTATCGGTCTATGCCTTTCCTCCCCTACCTCTCATCCCCAAGGTACTGCTAAAAATAGGGTAGGAAAAAACAAGGACCATTCTTATAGCTCCAGACTGGCCCTGGCAGCACTGGTACCCCTTAGCTGACCTACTACACAGTGGCCTTTCTTTCTGCTGTATAAAAATTCATGCTGCTGCTATTTCTGCTCATTTTCCCACTGAGCAGTCCCTTTTCTCACACCCTTTGATCAGACAGTCCCTAAGAGGAGCTAGCAACCTGAGGCCACCCAGAAGGGCACTAACACCAGGTTGGGACCTTAATTTTGTATTTGAAAAGCTCACCCTGCCCTCTTTTGAACAAGCTTCTTCTGCAGAGCTAAAATTTCTCTCCTGGAAGACAGCATTCCTTCTGGCCATCACTTCAGCCTAGAGAGTCTCTGAGCTGCAAGTACTCATGGCTGTGGAACCCTTCATCATCTTTCATGCAGACAGGGTATCCCTCAGAACTAACCCATCCTCCATGCCCAAGGTGGTGTCCAGTATGGCTCTCAACCAATCCATTCATTTACCCACTTTTTTCCTAATCCCCATAACAAGGGGTAAAGGAATCTTCACTCTCTATTTGTGCACAGACAGCACAGATTCTGTCTAGACAGGACTAAATCCTTCAGAAAGTCTGATCAATTGCTGTTTAGCATTGCTACAGGGGCAGAAGGCAAAGCCATCTCCAAACAAACCATTTCCAAATGGATAGCACACTGCATCTATTTCTGCTACAAACAGAATGGAAAGCCTCCCCTCCCCCAAGGGGGTCAGGAACACACTCCACCAGAGCAGCTTCCACCTCTGTGGCTTTCCTCAGAGGAGTCCCCATTAGGGACATCCTGGAGGCTGCCACCTGGACATCTGTTCACACTTTTACCAAGCATTACTACCTGCCTCTCTTCTCCAAATCCAGGGCAGAGTTTGTTCTGCAGTCTTGCAGGGCATCCTAGCCAGCCACTAGTTTTGTTGACTGCCTGCACCCTTTCGCTCAGCTTTGGGAATCAACCCAAATGTGATGACTGCAACAGTGAAACACAAAGAACATAGTACAGTTGTGTACACTTACCATAAATGTAGATGTTCGAGTGTATTCACTGTTGCAGTCCTGGTTTTTCCCCCTCCATCCCCCTTTCTACCCTTTCTCCTTTTATTACCATTCTAACTTGTTTTCCTTCCTTTCAAGGGACATGTTGGTATTTATTTTCCACTGGTGGGGTGTCTTCCACCAGACCCTGGCCTCCTACTTGGGGGCTCCTGACGGGTTAGGGGAAGAAAACCTGATGTAATGGCATTGGCTGCCTTACTTTATACTACTGACAAACTGACGTCAGTCCTCAAGTGACAGCAACTGATGCAGAAATACTAAGTCTCTGGTATTTGGGCCTGCTGAGGGCTACCCTGGCAGGGATAAGCCAAATGGGATGACTGCATAAGTGAATACACTCGAACATCTACATTTATGGTAAGTGTACACAACTGTACTTTAGTATAGGAGAAGATGAGATAAAAATGGTGGTGTATAACCAATCTACAGGAAATTTCCAGGAATAGATAGAATTTCTGTGGAAGTTTGGAAGCTAGGAGGGGAAATTATTGATAAAGATATTGAAGGTTTTGTTTAACCGTATTTTAAGAGGAGGAGACGTACCAACATCCTGGAAGAAAGCGGTGGTGGCTGTAATACCTAAAGAGTGAAACATCCATCAGATCAAGCTTCATATAGGCCCATTTCAATACCAAATCATGATTATAATGTGTTCATGTCTATAATGGCTAAAAGAATGGAAAATTGATGCCGAAATTCATATATATGGATCAATGTGGTTTTGTAGAGGGGAAGCTCTGCTGTATTCAGCTGTACAATCCAGGGAATCTGTTGCATTCTGCTAACCATAAGTGCAATTTTATACTGTATTTTGCACTTCTAAACTGTATTTTTGCTATATTGCTGATTTTTTAAAACTGTTCTTGCTGATTTTTTGCACTTGTTGTCTAATGTAGCATATACTAGATTCAGACCTGCTGAATTTGGCTCTGTTTGTTAAATTGAGAACTAAACCAGGCTATCTTTTGTTGGAGAGAGCCCCCTGCACCCTTGAGCCAGGAGAGTGGAGTTAGGACTCATCTGATGGAAGGTTGCTGGCACAGGGCTCAGTTATGAGCTTTTTTATTCGTTGAGTTGTTTAATTCAGTTTACTCACTGTTGCTACATAAGCCCTGGGTTTGCGCAGGTTTGCGCTTGTGAGCTCCACAGATTTAGGTGACGGTCCACTTCTCTGCTGTATTCATCTATTTACCCAGAGCACACCTCCATGCACCATTGTGCAGTACTGCACACTGGGGGCAACCTTTGGCGGTTGTAGATGCAAAAACTTCAGTAGATACATTTTCCTTAAATTATGTGCAGCTACTCAGAGAGCACCTCAGCTGCACTTTTTCCCCTTAAACAGTCCCCAAACCACCAAATCTACAATAATCTCATGCAATTTAGAGAACTCCTGCTAGTATAGACCCTTTATAGAGCAAACCATTAGTGCATACCCTGTTTAGAGCACCCAGTTAACCACACCCCTCCATTTTCTCTCCCCAGTGTAGAAACAGAATTTAACCTAGCATTTTGGATGGTCAGTTTCCCTCCATTTCTCCTACCAGCCTAATTGACTTGGGTATCCAGATGGCAGTGTAGCAACTGTCTCATGTACACTGACAACCCTCTACTCCTAAATCACCCAAGTACAATTTGTGAGCGATGCATCTACACTAAGAATCTGGAATGCTTTCTCTCTCACCCCAGAACAGTAAGACTGAACAGGTTGTCAACTCACTTACTGCACCTCCTACACAAACCATGCATTCAACACACAAACCATCATACTCAGAGGTACTCACCAGAAACCTACCTAAACACCAGAGACCTTCCAAACGCAAACATGCTACACCTAATAGAGCACCTATAGTACTCAATACTCATAAAAACACAAGCACCAGTGTCTCACTAAATAAGCTGCTAAGGCAAAGCACATCTAAACCAAATGTTTTAGTCATAGGTGATTCCATTGTGGATACACAGATGTCCCACTCAACAGGCTGGAAAAGGAGAAGGTTATGGTCAGCTGTCTTTTGGGTGCCAGGATCTGTCAGATGACACATGCACTCAAGTCTCTCAACAAGTACCATTATGACTCCATCATAGTTCATGTTGGTGTGAATGCCTTGAGATGTACTTCACTGGACTATAAGAAGGGAGACATGTTTGACCTCTATGAATATGTGTTCCAGGCAGGTATGTCCCTAGCCTTGAGCAGCATTCTACCATCACCTATGATGATACCACAATCTAAACAAAAAAATATTGTTTTAACAATTGGCTTAGTTTCTGGTGTCATTCTAAGGGGATCCATTTCCTGTTGTCCTGGGATGACATAGTTGATAGATCATGCTTCTTTGTCAGAGATGGTCTTCACCTTTCACTTCTAGGCTTTTGGTTACTGGCTAAGGCACATTCCTCCCCTGTAGTGCCCTTTTTAGGCAAGGTCTCAAGAACAAAACATCTGATGTGAAATTATCACTCACAAATAAATTAAAGGTTTTGTTGCTAATTGCTAGGAGTATAAATCAGAAACTGCACTCTCTGAAAGCACTCCTCTCCCTGGAGGATGTTGATGTCTGTGCAGTCACAGAAACTTGGTTCAGGACCACAGAGAGTACCCCAGCCCTGCAAGGCTACAATGCCTTCCACACTTTCAGATCGCAGAACGAACATGTAAGAACCAAAGGAGGAGTATCTATCTTCATCAAAAATAAGTACACCTCTAGACTGGGTAGACAGGAAAACTCCATAGAGTTAGTCCAAGTTCAACTAACTGTGAGTAAGACCCCCCTCCCCCTTCAAGTCATTGCTACCTATAGGCCCCCTTCAATGAACCAAGATACCCACACTGTTTATTTGGACCTACTTGAGTCAATCAAATTACAACCAAACACTCTAGTCATTCATAGGCAATTTTGACTATCCCTCCATTGAGTGGGAAATGTATACGAGTACCAACATGGTCACACACAGGTTCCTGGACTTTATTAATGCTAATGCCCTGGAACAAATAGTATGCAGTCCCACAAGGGGCTCAAATATTCTCAAACTGGTCCTCACCAGCATGGGTTACTGATGCACCACCACAAGTATAGAACCCTCACTCATTTGATCTGATCAGAAATCAGTCACATTTGAAGTAGCTATAACACCTGAACCCCTTTAAGGTGAAACCAGGCTAAAAAAAATCCACCAAAGGTAATTACACTTTCCTAAGGGATGGCATAAATAATTTCCAAGTTCCTGTTACCACAGATGGCATTGACAACTATACTAAAGTATAATAAGATGCCCAGTACAAACACTTATAAAAATGCATTGACACAGCTGTACCTGATAGGATCAAAACAAGATCCTCAAGAAAAAATAAACCTCCCTGGTGGACATTTAGCATTAATAATGTATATGACAAGAGGAAGAAGTTGCTGTCTAAGAATAAAAAAGAGAGGTCCTAGCACTGGAAGAACACCATCCTTTGCTGAAGAAACAAATAAGACAACTTGTAAAATCATCTAAGGGCAACTTTGAAAAAAGAATTTGCAACCATAGCTAAGGATAACTATAAGGCATTCTTCAGCTATATCTGTAACCTAAAAGGTAGGACCCAGACATGTGCTGAACTAACTGCAGATGGCATCGCACACACTGATCCTGCAGAAATAGCTAACCTATTAGCTGACAGGTTTTGTGAAAATTTGACTCCCCTGTCTCCTCCAGACATTCCACAAAGCATTCCTTCTACATCTCCCCACCTTGCATCTCCAAAGAGCAAGTTATTAATGCTCTCTCTGAGGCCAAAAACACATCCTCTGTGGGACTAGATGGCATCCCAGCTTGTGTTTTAAATGGTCTAAAGCATGAGTTAGCCACTCCATTAGGTACTCTCTTCAACCACAGCCTGAGTACTGTTTTTGTCCCTGCTGAATGGAAAACAGCAACTATCATCCCCCTTCATAAAGGGGGTACAGCAACAGACCCTGGGAACTACAGACCTATAAGGTTAACCAGCCTCATCTGTAAGGCCATGAAACAAATCATCACGGACCTTATAAATAAGGATATAGGTGATCTCCAAACCTTTGATCTAACACAGTTTGGTTTTGTCAAAGGCAAGTCGTGCCTGTTAAACCTCATGGACTTCTTTGAAAATGTCACCAGAGCCATAGATAATGGAAAATCTATGCATACAGCCTCCCTTGACTTAGCTAAGGCCTTTGACACAATCCCACATTTGAGCATCATTGATAAACTTTCCCAGTTTAATATTAACCCTTATGTCATCAGGTGGGTTGCTAACTGGCTCGCCAACAGATTACAGTCAGAATTGGGAACTTTACCTCAACCAGCAGACCTGTCACCAGTGAGGCTCCACATGGGTCAGTGCTGGGCCCCCTATTGTTTGGAATATACTTGTCAGAAGTTCAAGCCAAAACACAGGGGCTGTGGCTGACTAAGTTTGCTGATGACTGCAAATTAGGTGCAGTCACTGAATCCTGAAACAATGTCAGTGTATTTCAAGAGGGACTTAAACAAACCAATGATTTGTGCCAAAGCCATGGAATCAAACTCAGTGCAAAAAAATGCATTATCTTCCCCTTCGGTAAAAACGATATCCCTGCAGACTATCATATAAATAATAGTATCCTAAGTACCAACTCAGTAGTGAGAGACTTGGGAACGCAAGTTGACTGTAGCCTAAACTCTGACCACCATGTGTCTACTATGGTAAGGAAGGCATTGTATGTCGCACACGTCATTAACAAAAGCATTCCCTCAAGAGCAAAACAGGTCGTAACACCCTTGTACTTGACCCTCTTCATGCCAATAATTGAGTACAGTGCTCCCTTTGGTATGTACCTTACTAGGTAAGTGCAGCAATTTGAGAGACCTCAGAGATTTCTAACCAAGAAAATTCAGAGTTTCCAGTGCATGTCATACATTGAAAGACTGTAGTGTCTGTCACTGTACTCACTGGCATACAGACTGCTTAGAAGAGACTTGTCTCTGGCCTACAGAGCAATCTCAGATCCAAGCCTAATGGAAATGCTGCACATCTGCAAGTCAAATGGGACAAGGGTCACTCACTCCAGGGACCTTAAACTGGCCTGCGACATAAATAGGACCTGCTGGAGAGACAGATATGTCTCTCAGAGGTTGCCACTCCTCTGGAATAGGCAACCAGTTCACATCAAAGCCCCTGTATGACCCTGTTTAAGTGTAGCCTGGATGGCGTGATAGGAAAGTATAAATTCCTGCCAGGGATTTCACCTGTGACCCTCTCAGGTGTTGGCAGTCATTGCTAACTAAGAGCTCATATTTAGGCAAGATCCTTTATATTGGGTTTCTCTTGTATTATATTGGATACAGATGGCTAAGCTTATAAACAGACCAGTAACCAACTATGATCCTGTGAACCTATTTGACAACATTAACAGAACATTGATGATCCATAGGGAAGCAGAATGTAAGAAAATATCACTGTTGTTGGTGGGTCTTGATGCAGAGAAAGCATTTGACAGAACAAGCTGGGACTTTATGAACAGGGCAATGGAAGCATTTGTATTTTCTGATAAAATTATAAGCTTGATTAGGAGGATATATAAGGGCTCAGAGGTGAAAATTAAAGTAGGTGGGTTCCTCTCTGACAATTTCTGCTTGAGCAGAGAAACCAGGCAGGGGTGTCCTCTTTCCCCTTTGTTATGTGCTTTATATTTAAAACCATTGGCAAAGAAAATAATGGACTCAGAAATTCAAGGATATAATTGGATAACTGGTATGTTAGTCAAGAAAAACAGGCTGTCTTTGTAGATTATATTATTTTATACCTAGTAAAACCAGAAGAGGACATTACAGTGTTGTGGAACATTTTGAGACAGTTTCAATTCTTTTTGGGATACAACATTTATGAAGCTAAAACAAAAGCAGTAGTGGTAAATTATGTACCAACACATGAATTGGTTCAGCAATATCCATATTTATAGGGACATGATAACACTAAGTATTTAGGAGTATGGATTAAAAATGATTCTGGTGTGGTAGCTAAGGATATGTGGAAGAGACTAAACAAAAGATAATACAAAAACTGAGAAATTGGAAGCTGTGTTATATGAATATAGATAGTAAGATGCAAGCAATTGTTTTTAGTCCCTTTAGTCTTATACATAGGTCAGACATATTTTTATCAACCAGAGGAGAAAGAGCTGAAGGATTTTATCTGGGAGGGGAAGATGGCAAGAGTCAAGTGGGATAAGGTGATTCTTCCAGTAGAACAAGGCAGATTGGGATTGCCCAATTTGAAGGGGTATTTCAGAGCTACTCAGTTAAGGCTGCTGTACATAGCACAAGCAGAAACGTATAATTCAAACTGGAAAGGGATGATGATGAAACAGGGAAATCTCAAGAAACAGGGAGAGATGGAAATTTTGGATGCAGACCTTTAAGGAGAATAACAACAATCACACAGAATAATATATTCATAAAGTAGCAGAACGTATTTTAAGAACTAAGCCAGCATGGGAATGATGAAAGGAGATTCTGCCTATGGGGATGACTGCAACTAGGGATACAGACAATAGGCAGGAGTGGTCTGGAATTTATTGGAGAAAACTGGCAAAGGAGCCAAGGTATTGGGAGCAAATAATTAGAGAGGGAAAGGTAATTGAATGGCAAGTTGCCAAGAATTTATTTGGACTGCATATTAGAGATTGGCTTCCCTTATCAAGGATTGATATCAGAGTATATGCAAAGAGAAAGAAATGGGGAGGTTCTAAATGAAAGACCAGCACTGGTAGAGTTTTTAGTAGAATCTAGAATAGAAGCTGCTGTTGAAAAATGAATAATTAGCACAAAATACAAAGTATGGCATGATAACGATAAAAATCAGTCAGAGGAGATTAGAAAGGATTAGGAAGAGAGACTGGATAAGCAATTCACAAAGAAACAATTGGGGATATATGTCTGTCTCCCAAATATGCAACAAAATCTAGAAGATTTAGGATTTTTGCTTGAAATTGTTTACTTAGATATTTTTATACCCCAAGTAATCTCTAAAAAATTTTTCCTCAGATAGACAGCAAATGTTGGAGGTGTGATGGAGAAGAAAGAGGTAGTTGGAAACATATTTTCTGGGAGTGTAATGAGTTGTAAGACTTTAAAGACTCCTGCCAACTATTCTTGTCAGAGATCCGGGTGAGCAAATTGGTGTAACTAGGGAAATTATTCTTCTGAGCTATGATACATAATCGGAATTGCTTAGACATAGTAAGGCCTTGCTGAGTCTAATTATGGTGGCTGCCAAAAAGCACTTACTAGAAAATAGAAATCAAAGTCTAAACCAACTGTACTAGAAGTAGTGAGTATAGTAACAGAGTAAAACAACTGGAATTTGGATCTTTAGAAAAGAGTAGGATCAAATTGCATATGAAAAAATGGGAATTGTGGGAATAATACATACAGGGGAGGAATGAGGTTTAAAAGAGGAGAGGAATAAGGTTTAAAAGAAGACAAGATTTGAATGAGCTATGTAATGTTTGACTGACAATGACTAGGTAGATTATAAGTGATGTAATAAAATTGCCAAAGATTCCAAAGACAACCACAAGGCATTCTATAACTATGTCAAGAATCTAAATGGCAATGCTCAGATCTGCTCTGAGCTACAACAGAATGGCATTAAATATACTGCTCCCAAGGATATTGCCAATATCCTGGCAAATCGATTCAGTGCCAACTTCTCCCCCCTCTCACCCCCTAAATGGCGCATCTCTCAAATTGCCAAATTCTGGTAATAATGGCCACACAGGTAAAAAATGCACTCTCCAAAGCTAAGAATACAGCATCCATGGGACCAGATGACATCCCGGGCTGTGTACTACATGAACTACAAAATGAACTGGCACCTCACCTATGTGTCATGTTTAATCATACCCTCACCTCAGGCTTCATGCCCAATGAGTGGCACACAGCTACATTTATCCCACTCCACAAGGGGGGATCCACCTTGAATCCTGGAAACTACTGCCCCATCAGTCTGACAAGCCTGGTCTGCAAGGCCATGGAACGTATTATCATGGAACTTATAAACAAAGACACTGGCAACCTTTAAACACTGGACCCCACCCAGTTTGGGTTCGTGAAGGGCCAATCTTGTCTCCTGAACCTGATTGACTTCTTCTAATGAGTTTCCAGAGCTGTGGACGAGGGTAAGGCAGTCCACACAGCCTATCTGGACCCCGCCAAGGCCTTTGACACCATCCCCCACTCTGGAATCATAGACAAACTTACTAAGCTGGGCATGAATCCCTACATCACTCGATGGGCTGCTAACTGGCTTACTGACAGAACCCACACTGTAAAAGTAGCTGACTCCAAATCCAGGTCCAGACAAGTGACAAGTGGAGTACCTCAGGGTTCAGTCCTGGGACCTCTCTTGTTTGGCATCTACTTATTTGAAGTACAGGCCAGCACTAAGGGACTCTGGCTAACAAAGTTTGCAGATGACGACAAACTGGGAGCCATTGAATCCCCAAATGATGTGGATACTCTACAAAAGGGCCTTACAGAAACAGATGCTTGGTGCCAGAGCCATGGGCTCAAGCTCAATGCCAAGAAATGTATAGTTATCCCCTTTGGGAAAAAAAATTTACCCGTAAATTACCACATAGGTGGCAGTACACTAAATACAGAAAGTGTGATAAGAGACTTAGGGACACAGGTGGACAGTGGTCTCACCTTCAATAACCACATCACCACAGCAGTCAGAAAATTCTTCTATGTGGCACACCTCATCACTAAGGGCTTTTCATCCAGAAAAAAGGTCATTGTCCCACTGTACTCATCCGTCATTAGACCCATTATAGAATACAATGCCCCATTTGGTATGTACCTCTCAAGACATCTGCAACAACTGTAAAGGCTGCAGAAATACCTCACTAAAAGAATCACAGGCCTAAAGCAGATACCCTATGCTGACCGCCTTAAAAAACTCCAGCTATACTCTGTCACACATCGTCTACTCTGAGGCGATCTCTGCTTAACATACAAGGCCAAGTCAAACCCAGAGCTGTTGGACATCCTACACTTAAAGAAATCCCAAACCCTCAGAGCCACACGCTCCAGGGATCTAAACCTTGTCATCACAATAATCAAAACATGCTGGAGGGATAGGTTCCTGACCCAGAGGCTCCCCAGACTCTGGAACAGACTACCCATACATGTCAAGCAGAGCGCATCTTTGGCCCTCTTCAAAAGGAACCTTGATGACTGGATGGGAGAAAGGAAATTCACCTCGGGGATTATGTCAGTCACCCTGCTAGACAGGGGTCCAGGGAAGTAAATAGTTTGGGAAGAAATAGTGAGGGAATTGTTATGGCTAGGCTTGTATAGGCCCTAAGGCTGATAGCCTAGTACCAACCTATGAACCTTTGTGTAATGTTTGTAACTAAGGTTATATTATTGTGGTGTGTGATGTAAAATACTTGCAGCTAGGACTATGTGAATATGGTTTGTTTTCATTTATATAAATCTAGGATTACCTATGTTATAAGTGATAATTTAATAAAAATGCTTCTTGTTAAAAAAAGAGGAAAACTAAGGAATAATTCAAATTACTTAGAACTTATCTGTAATGGCATAAACTGCTCAAATCCAGTAACATTGCCAACATATTGGCTAACAAGTTTGTTGCAAATTTTTCCCTTTAAACTGTCATCTACACCCAAAACAAACAAACATACCAGAGTCACTCCCCTCCAAATTATCTCCAAGGACCATATCTTTTAAGTGCTTATCGTGATTAAAACTACTTTTTCAATAAGTCTGGACAACATTCCAGGTCATCTTATAAACAGTGTCAAGCACGTCCTTCTTGATTCCATCCTCAACCTAAGCCTTGTTACAAGCATCCCCAGTTCATAGGTTCATAGGTTCATACTAGGCTATCTGCCCTGGGGCAATTATAAGCCTAGCCCGATTCTGTATGGCTTACGCCACCCCTTGATTTGAGTATACTGTGCCCTTTTTTAGGTTTAGTTTACTGTGCCTCTGTCTAATAGTGACACGGGAGTAATCCCTGGGACAAACCTACGATCCCCCATCCACCTATCGAGATTCTTCTAGAAGAGATTCAGTGAGGTGCTCTGCCTCACATGAACTGGAATTCTATTCCAGAGCGAAGGGAGCCTCTGGGTTAGGAACCTGTCCCTCCAGCAAGTTCTATTTATTTCTGTGCTGAGGCTCAAGTCCCTCGAGTGTGTGGCTCTAAGGGATTTAGATTTACTGAGTTGGAGCATGTCCATTAATTCTGGATTTGACATAGCATTGTATGTCAGGCATAGATCGCCTCGAAGTAGGCGGTATGCAACTGAGTAGAGCTGGAGTTTTTTTAACCGAGCATCATATGGCATCTGTTTTGAGACCCTTGATCCTCTTGGTGAGATACTTTTGGGGTATTTCTAATTGCTGCAGGTGTCAGGTAAGGTACATCCCAAAAGGGGCATTGTATTCTATGATGGGCCTGATGAGGGATGAATAAAGGGACACAATTACCTCTCTTGATCTAGATGTGAAACCGTTCGTGATGAGGTGGGCTATGTAGAATGTCTTTCTAACCACTTTGGCAATGTGGTTTTCAAAGGAGAGATTGCTATCAACTTGGGTCCCCAGATCCCTAATAACTTTCTCTGTACTTAATGGGTTTCCGCCTATGTGGTAATTTGTGGGCACAATGTTTTTGCCAAAGGGTATGACTATACATTTTTTGGCATTTAGCTTTAAACCATGGCACTAGCACCAGTTATCTGTCTCTGTGAGACCTTTTTGAAGGATGTTTGTGTCAGCTGGAGAGTCAATTATGGCGCCCAGTTTGCAGTCGTGTGCGAACTTGGTGAGCCATAGTCCTCCCACGTTTGCCTGTACCTCGGAAAAGTATATACCGAACAAGAGTGGTCCCAGGACAGAACCCTGTGGGACGCCACTTGTGACCGGTTTCGAGTCTGACATTGCTCCAGCAACTCTCACTCTGTGGGTTCTGTCTTTGAGCCAGTTTGCGACCCATCTTGTGACATAGGGGTTTATATTTAAGCTGTATAGCTTATCTATGATGCCCGAGTGGGGTATTGTGTCAAATGCCTTTGCAAGGTCCAGATAGGCTGTGTGGACTACCTTCCCTTCATCTATGGCTTTGGTGACTGTTTTGAAGAAGTCAACCAGGTTCAAAAGACAGGATCTGCCCTTGACAAAGCCGAACTGGGTAGGATCTAGTGTCTGTAGGTCCCCAATGTCTTTGTTTATGAGCTCCATGATGATCCTCTCCATAGCCTTGCAGACTAAGCTAGTCAGGCTTATGGGGCGATAGTTTCCAGGGTCCATAGAGGCTCCACCTTTGTGGAGTGGGACCACTGTTGCTGTACGCCATTCTGTGGGCACATATCCTGTAGTGAGGCTGAGATTGTATAGCTGTTTTATTTGAGGGATTAGTTCCTCTTGGAGTTCATGTAGGACGCAACCTGGGACGCCATCTGGTCCCATGGAAGCAATGTTTTTTGCTTTGGAGAGGGCAGCCTTCACCTGAGCATCAGAGATGTTTGGGAGGCAGCCCACTGCCGGGATAGATACTTGCTCTTTTGGGGGGGAGGGGTGGAGACGTTTGCACTGAACCTGTCTGCCAGGATATTGGCGATGTCTGTGGGTTCAGTGTATTTTTTGTCGTTTAGAATCAACTCAGAACAACTCTGGGAGTTGCATCCCAGGTTCCTAACATAACTGAAAAAAGCTTTATGATTGTCTTTGGTGTCCTGTGCAATTTTTCTCTCAAAGCTGGCCTTGGAGGATTTTATGAGGGATCGTAATTTTTTGCTAGTACTGATCAGAGATGCCTTCCCTATTAGGGATTTTGCTCTATCATGTAGTAGCTTCCTCCTTTTGTTGTACAGTTTATTTATGGCAGGGGTCCACCAGACTGGACGCCTCCCTTTGGATGATTGGGTCTTGGTTTTGTTTGGGATAGCATGATCCATGCATTCCTGGAGATGTCCGTAGAATGCGTTTATATAGGATTCTGCAGTTTGGGCCGTAGTTTCCACTGGCCCTGGGGCCTTGAAGGATTCCACTTCGGTTTTGAGAAGTGAGAAGTTCGCTTTTGAGAAGTTTTTCACTGTGGTTTTCTGGGCTTGGGGTGGGGTCGGGATGTGGACATCCAGTGAAAGCAATTTATGGTCTGATCTTACCAAAGAGGGATATACTTCTGGTGTGGAGCATAGAGTCCCCATGTTGGTAATGATCAGGTCTAGTATGTTGTCCCCTCTTGTGGGAGTGGTGACTAGTTGTTCCATAGCATTTGAGTTTATAATTTCCAGGAACATTTGGGCTAAGGTGCTGGGGCTTGCATAGTGCTCCCAGTCAATGTTTGGGTAGTTGAAGTCGCCCAATATAATGGTGTTCGGAGAGATCGTCATGTTCTCCAATGTTTTCAGGAAAGCCGAGTGGGATTCCTGACTTTGAGAGGGTGGTCTGTAGGATGCTATAAACTGAAAAGCAGTCTTGCCCACTGTTAGTTGCACATGGATGGTCTCCGATACTTCGTGCAATGCCACTAACCTGGAGGTGTGGATATCCTTGATAAATATTGAAACTCCCCCTCCTTTTGTGGTTCAGTCCGGGTTTTGGGGCCGAAAAGCATGATATGAGGTATAGCCTGGTAGTGCTGGGGTGCTCTCTGGAGCCTTGAACCAGGTTTCTGTCACTGCACAGATATCGATGTTCTCCATACTGAGGAGAGCTTGAGTGCGTGCATCTTGAGGTTAAGACTTCTGGCGTAAGCAGCATTACCCTTAGTTTCTTGTTCCTTGTGCTGTCTATGGGGGTGGGTTTGACTTTTGAGCCTTGCCTAAAAGGCACTATGGGGTGGCAAGAGCCTTTGCCAATATCAGAAAGCCCAGTGGTGACAGGTGCAAGCCATCCCTAGCGAAGCAACGTGGCTTGTCGAGCATGTCATCCCAGGCTGACAGACACTGGATCCCCTTTGAATGACACCAAAATTTTAGCCAATTATTAAAATCGATCATTTTGTCTTTGTACTGTGGCATCATTCTAGGTGAGGGTAAGATGCTGCTCAAGGTCAGGGTCATACCAGCCTGGGCTACATGATCAGAGAGCTCCTCTATGTCTCTTTTCATGTAGTCCAGGGAGGTACGTCTCAGGTCATTCACACCAGCATGTACAATGACTGAGTTATATTTGTATTTGCTTTGGAGTGACCTGAGTGCTTGCGTTATGTGGCGGATCCTAGCACCCGACAGGCAGCTCACCGTGACCTTCTCTTTATTCAGCCTGGTGAGCGGGATGTCAGTGTGTCTGACAATAGAGTCACCTATTACAAGAGTATCAGGTGTGTCATTCAGCCTTAAGGGCTGTGGCTGCTTGGCACACTGACTTTGTGGGCTATGTGTTGTGCGTGTTTTGTTTTGAGGTAGCGTTTGCTTGGATGTCTGCTTTGGAGGTCTCTGTTGCTTAGGTAGATTTTTATTTAGAGCCTCCGAGTATGTTATTGTGTATTTATGTGTTTGGTTCGCTGATGTGGTGGGACTATGTGATACTGGAATTGTGTTGTGTGAGGTTACCTTCTCCTCCTGACTGGTTACACCAGTTTTGAGTTGAGAGAGCTCAGCCTCCAGTTTGGCTAAATAGTTGCATCTCTCACATATATTTGAACCTGTTTGGAGGAGGAGAGGGTTGTCCGTGTACATGAGACAGTTGTAACATTGCCTCAAAATTCCCAGATTCACCAGCTGGACTGGAGAGGAAACCATTGACTGACCTTTGGACATGCTAGAGTAATATAAGGAAACTGAATTTAAGACGGACCAAAAGAGGACAGGGTAATCGTAGAGAGTATAAGAGTAAGTAGTGCTTATGGTTTAATAGTGCTAACTTGTAGGATTTCTTAATTGGACCAGTGAAGGGCCTTAGAATGAGAATATGGTGTTTAAATTGAGGGATAGAGCAGTTCTAAGGGAAAAAGTGAAGAGCAGACTTTGTGGAGCCAGGAATAGTTTAAACCCAATTAGGCGGCGCTGCCCGTTATTGCGCTATGCTCAAAAACGCGCAACAGAGGGTTTTAAGAGAGGAAGATGAAGGAGTTTTGGAATTGACCCAAAATGGCCAATAAAACTACAGTTTCAAGTCAGTAACCACTTCCACAGGGGCAGGCAGGCTGCTCAATGTTTTTCACTGCCACTGATCAACAGAGAGACTTCCCTTTATCCCAAGTAAAAAATGGCCTCCAAGAAACTTACAAACAGTTCAAGAAAAGCAAGCTTGTAACTGAACTTTTTTAAATCTCAGAAAAGTGGGAAAAAGCAAGATTTTTTTTTTCAGAGATAGCAGAGGTTCACAAGTATCAACAAGTTATAACAGTGCAGTAAATGACCCCACACAAGAGTGCTAGGCCAAAGACAGATAAAATGCAAGTTTTGAGAAAAAAACGATTTTAAAAATAAGTGCAAACAGGAAATTCAGTAAACAGCTCTAGGTTGTGCTCTAAATACAGTTACTAATGCAGAAATCAAGTTTAACAAGCCAGAAAATGCTCAAAATAGGCGGCTATGCATTAAAACTTAGCAAATAAATAGAGGAAAAATACTTAAAATCTTAAAAGTGGCTCCTTTCTTCTCTCAGCATTTTCTCCTCTTGGTGGGTGCTTCACCAACAGCCAACAAGCCTGAAAAGAAGCCAAAACCACGAGGCAACCAGGTTTTAAGAGAGGAAGATGAAGGAGTTTGGAATTGACCCAAAATGGCCAATAAAACTACAGTTTCAAGTCAGTAACCACTCCCACAGGGGCAGGCAGGCTGCTCAATGTTTTTCACTGCCACTGATCAACAGAGAGACTTCCCTTTAGCCCAAGCAAAAAATGGCCTCCAAGAAACTTACAAATGTCATGTTGCTGTGGCGATGTCCCTTCATAAGGTTGGCCCTACCACTTTGCCAAGTAACTATAGACCCATTAGTCTTAATAGTCCTGCATGCAAAATCATGGACAACATATCATCACTAACCTCATAAACCAGGACATTAAGAATCTAATCAGACATGACCAGCAGCAGTTTAGATTTGTTAACAATAGGTCATGCCTCCACAGTCTTGTGAACTTCTTTGAAAAAGGTCATGCAGGCCATTGACAATGGTCATACTATTCATGCTGCCTACTAGAATCTAGCAAAAGCATTCAATACCACAGCACATGATGGTATTATAAATTTACCAGTAGCTATAAACATAGATCCTTATGTGGTAAGATGAACTGAAAACTAGCTTAAGGATAAAACATGTGTTGTCATGGTTTGTGATGCCTCCTCTGTTAAGTAAAAGTTGACCAGTGGCATTTCCCAAGAGTTCGTATTGGACCCCTCTGCTTTTAGGCATCCATTTTTCTCATCTCAAAACTGAGACAGAGGATCTCTGTCTGAGTTTATTGATGATTTTAAGCTGGTAGCAGTTGTCAGATAAAAACAAATGATATGAATTCCCTTCAAGTAGAACTGTCACACATTAATGCATGGTGCAATGAGAAAGTGCTCAAACTAAATTCCTAAGAAGTGCAGTGTTATCTCCTTCTGTCTTACTAAGTATGTCGGTGATTGCAGGTTGAGTGTAGTGGTCAAATTAAGAAATGATACAAATTCCCTTCAAGCAGAACTGTCGCACATTAATCCATGGCATGCTGATAAGCTTAAAACTAAATGCTGAGAAAGGCAGTATCATTTTGTCTGGAAAACAGCAAAATGTTACCACCTGCTGTATCAGTGACGTCTCACTCTCCATTGAGTGTATTGACAGAGACCTGGACACACAGCTCCTAGTTTCCTTTCCTTTCCTTTGATCACCACATAGTGGTTACAGTCAGGAAGTCCTTCTGTATTTATCACAATGAATCACCAAAGTAGTGCTGCGGTAGCGTTGTCACCTCACAGTAAGACGTTGTCCTGTTTGATTCTCAGTTAAAGCGTCTTCTGTGTGGAGACATGCATGAATGGGCGTACCTTCGTTAAAGGTTGTGCGTCAGAGCTGGAAACTCGTTACGTAAAAATATACTGCCAATCATTAGCAGACCAGAGTTCTGCTGTGGCGACCCCTAACTGGGAAAAGCCAAAAGATACAACAACAATCACCAAAGGTATCTCTTTCAAAATCAAAGAAGTTATTGCTTCCCTGTACTCTCCCATAATTAAACCCATTATAGAATACAGTGCATTCTTTGGCATGAATTTCATTACATTTATCAAAAAACTCGAAAGACCACTGAAGTTCCTAACAAACAGAAGCTCAGACCTCAAAATTCTTAGCTATCAGGAAAGTCTTAGTTGTCAGAAAAGGCTGAAGTCACTTTATACTCTGTATCATGTAAACTGTTGAGGGTAGACTTATGCCTTGCTTTTCATACCCTCAGGGATCCCATGATTCTTGACCTCCATTTTCCTCAGTGTGTTAAACAGCACAACCTATACTAGAACAAGAGATCTGAATCTGTATCTGGTAGTAAATAAAACTAATCTGAGAAACAGGTTCAACACCCATTGCTTCACATTGCTCTGGAATAGACTGCTTTTGCAGGTCAAGCAGTTCAATTCCCTGTATGCCTTCAAACACAGCTTAGACAATTGGGTGTGTACCCTAAAATACACTCCTGGGCTTAGAGGCCTTGACCTCCTTGAGGAGACATTGGCAAGGCACACATGGCCTCAGGTCTAATTGCCTTGTATTTCCCAAGATTGCTGTGTTTCAGGGTTGGCAGTCTTATAGTAAAGTATCACTAGTGCATTAAAATCATATGTGTCAACTGTCTGGCATTTCCAGGAAAGTACAGAATTTTACATTGAAGTAATAGGGTGTCATGAAATTCCAACTGGCACCTTTTATTTACAATGTTTTAAAATTTGGCCCATACTTATTCCATTCTAGTGACTGTGTCATCACCAGTCCCCAAGACCTAACATCATTAAGGCTGCAAGTACATTAGTAACTTGTATGCAAGTTGTGACGGGGGGGACTGTAACCAAGCAGCACAAAACCAAGGGTGACATAGTCTGAAACCTCTCCGTGTATGGAGATGACAGCAGATAGGAACATTTTTTTAATACCTCCTGCACATACATACATAAATGCACAGTGTGTGTGCATATATATATATATATATATATATATATATATATATATATATATATATATCTGTGTGCGTCTGTGTGTGTCTTTGTGTGTATGTGTGTGTGTGTGTGTGTGTGTGTGTGTGTGTGTGTGTGTGTATATGTAGAATCAGAGATTTGGTGATGCAGGTATGCTGTCTTATAGAATGGCATACCTACAGAATGAGTGCATTAAATTTCAGTAAACTAATGTTTCTGCATCTGCTTCAAAGTCACTGTTTCACATTTTTCTTTAGTCGGTGTCCATTGTGCCAGACTTTGGCTGGGATTCAGAAAACTTTTCTTGGACACACATAAACTGCTGCAGCCTAAAAGGACAGTTTAAGTGAACATGAGAAGTATGATTCAGAGATGTGTAGCCACAATGAGGAAGTCTGCATTACTAGCTGATCTGCTTGTCACTGAATCACATGTAATTACTGTCAGTGCTAAATAGCAGTTTTCAGTGGTAATTATTACTGGAGGCCCATACATCCCCAATTCACATTCCCAGACACATGCAGACTAACATACACACACACAGACATTCCTGCACAGAGATTGGCTTGACACCCCTGCTCCTACTGAATTGCGCTCATGGACACACTCACCCATTCACTTGTTCATGTATGTGTGTGAGCTTGCACACACACACACACACACACACACACACACACACACACACACACACACACACACACACACACACACACACACACCTTTCAACTGTCCCTGATGTCTTCTGTTTTTGCCCTTTCCCTCATAAAACAATCACAGAGGATTACAGTCAGTAATGCCAGATATTAGAGTTGCATACTGTTTATTGTTCAGAAACTGCATTGTAACACAAAACCTGCTGTTCTACTAATTTTTAAGTGAATTTAATGTGACATTTAAAATTTGTCCCTGATCATGGGTCTTCCTTCCTTCACAGTTAGTTTTTGTTTGCCATTAATGCTGGTAGAAGGTGAGAGATATGCCTATGGCTGATACCACCCCCAGTCACTCTCCCACACACACCTATAGACATTTCCTCATGCACACAGACACTTCCTTTACATATAACACACAAACTCCTCTCACCTGATTGCAATCACAGACACCCCCCCCCCACACACACACACACACACACTCACCTACAAACACACACACAGCCTCTGTACTGATTCCTAAATAAGCCCCCTACTGTGATCACCAAGGCAGACACGTATGCAGTTACCCAAGACCACTCATACCCCTGCAGACATGCACACATACACACCTCGCTACACACACACACACACACACATATATATATATATCTATATATATATATATATATATATATATATATCTATATATATATATATACTGCACCACCACCACTATCTCTGTACTAAACTCTCTGATACTTACATGTAATGTGGGTCTCTTCATTTGGAAGTAATTAGGGAATGCAGCAAACTGGCAGTGTCACTACAGCTGTCAGTGCTAATTTACATAACTGAGCAATTCAGAGAATCACTTGGGTGTGTAAATCGGATCTACTTCATGTAATTGTAAGCTCACATAATTGACTTTCAAATTATTGAGATGACAACAGCAAAAACTCATAACAAAGAAATACTATAATGTCGAATCATGTAAGAATGAAACCCGTACTGTGCATGCCAAGCGCCAGTCACCAGTAGGAGGTCTACAGTGGAGATTGCAGAGCGCTGACAAAAACAGCTGCTCCATTTATATACTTCAGATAAGATAAAAAATGTAAAGTTTCTTTTTGGAATGGAGATCGTAGTACAATGATGATCGGGAAATTTAACCTTTTCTCCACTGTAGTGCGACATCGGAGTTGGTGTATATTATTTGCAGGGTTGTGGGGGGCACAGCCCCTTATGTGAAGGGTGCACGGGGGCATCCCCCTTGCAGAAACATTGAAAACTTTACATTTTTACCTTATCTGAAATGTTTAAATGGAGAAGCTGTTTTTGTCAGCACTCAGCGATCTCCTTTGTACACCTCCTACTGGTGTTTGGAATGCACAGTATGGGTTTCGTTCTTACAAAGTTCGATATCATAGTATTTCGTTGTTATGAGTTTTCTCTGTTGTCATCTTGATAATTGAAAGTCGACTATGTGAGCTTGTGATTATATGAAGTAGATCCATGTAAATCCCTTACAGTAGGCACTTCTGTGGGATAGTATATGACTGGCGTAGGCCACTCCCCCAAAACACCTTTAGCATGGCTGTGGAGATGACCCATCACAGTGATGTAGTAGACTGTGTGGAATCACTGCTGTGAGCCTGTCTGTGAATCAGAAAGAACTTTTGCCAATGGTTTTCTAGATGTACTAAGGCTTATTGCTGATGGTAGCCCTTTCTGAATCCTAACCTTGGTTTCTTGGAATTCTTTGTTGCAGTTCATTCTTACCTCTTAAACATGACATTTTAAGTGCTGTCCTTCTGAAAATAGAGACAGTCATCAGCACAAGAACTTTCTTATTTCCAACAATTGTTACTGAATAATAAATCCTATGATGACTGCGAAAAGTAGTGTTAAGTGTAAATGGGTAGTTATCTGTGCACTGAAGAGTAACAGAGTTGTAGTGCATGGAGTGCCATGATTACACTTGAATAACAGTTAAATGACATCCTGGTTCAGTGCTACCCTACTGCCATACCCAATCTTAATGATGCCTAGAAGGGTGCTGTAAGCACTCCCTATATATTAAGATCATGTCTGGCACTAAAAGCTGACAGTGCCAGACAGTAAACACCAGCAGCAGAATATGGAAAGGCTTTGCTTCAGTTCTGTTTCTGCCTGTTGTCTACTACATTACAGACACTGCTTTTTGAACTAACTGCTTCCCTTAGATAGACAATGTAAACCACTTCACCATGTTTTGCCAACTTTCAAAGCCGGCACAGCATTTCACTTCTTTTTTTTCTTCTGTAACTAGTAGTAGATGGAGCAGATAATCTGAGGGTAATGCTACTCAATGCTAGAGGTCTAAACCTCAAAATGCATTCACTCGAGGCACTCCTTAAAATGGAGAACATTGACATCTGTGCAGTGACAGAGACCTGGTTCAGGGCTCCAGAGAGCACCCCTGTATTACCAGGCTATAATAAATACCACACCTTTCGGCCACCTAACCTGGACCAAAACACTAAAGGTGGAGGCGTGTCCATATTCATTAAGGATATGCACACCTCCAGGCTAGTTGCTCAGCATAATGCATCTGAGATTATCCAAATGCAACTCACTCTGAGCTAGACCGCAATCCAAATTGTAACTTGATACAGATCCCCCGCCATGCCCCAGGATTCCCACTCCTCATTTCTTGAAACACTAGAAAATATTAGGGTACAACCCACCACCCTCATAATGGGCGATTTGAAGTACCTCACCATTAACTGGGAAAACTACTCATGTACCAACACTTTTGCTCAACGTTTTCTGGAATTCATAAATTCCAACGCCTTGGATCCACTTATCCACACCCCCACCAGGGGCAGCAGTATCCTAGACCTGGTCATTACCAACATGGGCGACCGGTGTTCCACACCAGAGATCAATTCCTCGTTGGTCAGATCCGACCGCAAGCTAATCACCCTAGACATCCACATCCCGCCCCCACCTCCCATTAGGGAAACCACCATAAAACATTTCTCCAAAGCCAACTTCACACATCTTAAGACAGAAGTGGCAAACTTCACGACACCCATGCAGATGGACAATAGAGGGAAGACTGCTGAATCCTAGACAAATGCACTTTATAAGCACTTACACGAGTGCATGGATCATGCTATCCCTAACAGAACCAAGATGCTATCCTCCAAAAAAAGGAAGCCAATCTGGTGGTCCCCTGCCATAAACAAACTCTACAACAGAAGAAACTGTTGCAAAAAAGAGTAAAATCCCATGATTGGAGGAACTCCCTGGTTAGCCTCAGTAAGAAGCTGAGATCCCTCATAAAATCCTCCAAAGCTAGTTATGAAGACAAAATTGCAACTGATTCTAAAGACAACCACAAAGCATTTTATAGCTATGTCAAGAATCGCAATGGCAACACTCAGATCTGCTCTGAGTTACAGCACAATGGCACTAAATATACAGAACCAACTGATATTGCCAACATCCTGGCAGATAGGTTCAGTGCTAACTTTACCCCTCTCTCACCCCCTAAAAGGCCCATCTCTGTACTGGAAGAATGCAAAGTTCCTGCAATCACGGCTGCACATTTAAAAACAACACTCTCCAAAGCCAAGACAACAGCATCCATGGGACCTGACAACATCCCAGGCTGTGTTCTACATGAACTACAGAATCAACTGGCACCTCACCTAAGCACCATGTTCAATCATAGCCTCACCTCAGGCTTTGTGCCCACTGAATGGCACACAGTGACAGTTATCCCACTCCACAAAGGGGGAGCCACCACGGACCCTGGGAACTATCACCCCATTAGCCTAATGAGCCTGGTCTGCAAGGCCATGGAACGTATCGTCATGGAGCTTATAAACAAAGACACTGGTAATCTCCAAACTCTGGACCCCACCCAGTTCAGGTTTGTAAAAGGCAGATCATGTCTTCTAAACCTGATAGACTTCTTCGAAGCTGTCACCAAAGCCGTAGACGAGGGTAAGGTGGTTCACACAGCCTATCTAGATCTCGCCAAGGCTTTTGACACCATCCCCCACTCTGGAATTATAGATAAACTCACTAAACTAGGTATAAATCCCTATGTGATGGGTTGCCAAATGGCTCACTGACAGAACCCACACTGTGAAAGTAGCAGACTCCAAATCCGACTTCAGACCAGTGACAAGTGGAGTACCACAGGGTTCAGTCCTGGGTCCTCTCCTGTTTGGTATCTACGTTTCTGAAGTACAGGCTAACACAGAAGGTCTTTGGCTAACGAAGTTCACAGATGACTGCAAACTAGGAGCCATAATCGAAACTCCTAACAATGTGGACATCCTACAAAAGGGCCTCACTGAAACAGTTGCCTGGCATCAAAGCCATGGCCTCAAGCTCAATGCCAAAAAATGCATTGTCATCCCCTTTGGTAAAAAGTCTGTACCCATGAGCTACCACATAGGTGGTAGTCTATTTAACACCGAAAGTATGATAAGAGACCTTGGGACACAGGTGGAAAGTAGTCTCTCCTTTGATAATCACATTGCCACAGTAGTCAGGAAATCCTTCTACGTGGCACACCTCATCACAAAAGGTTTCTCATCCAGGAAAAAAGAGGTCATTGTTCCCCTCTACTCGTCACTCATTAGACCTATTATAGAGTACAACACCCCTTTTGGTATGTATCTCACAAGACATCTACAACAATTGGAAAGGCTGCAGAAATACCTCACAAAGAGGATTTCCAGCTTCAAACAGATGCCCTATGCAGATTGTCTCAAAAAACTCCAGCTTTACTCTGTCACATATCGCCTACTCAGAGGTGATCTCTGCCTAACATACAAAGCTATGTCAAACTCAGAGCTGTTGGACATACTCCACTTAAAGAAATTCCACTCCCTCCGAGCTACACGCTGTAGGGACCTAAACCTTGTCACCACAATAAATAGAACATGCTGGAGGGATAGATTCCTGTCCCAAAGACTTACCATGCTCTGGAACAAACTACCGATCTATATCAAACAAAGCTCTTCATTAGCACTTTTCAAGAAAAGTCTTGATTATTGGATGGGAAATAGGAAATTCCCCCCGTGGATCACCTCTGTGGTTCTGCTCGACGGGGGCACAGGAAATTAATTTTCTTGGGTGGCGAAAACCAGGGTACCTTTTTGGGTAGGCTTATATAGGCCCTAGGGCCAATAGCCTAGTACCACCTATGAAACTATATATCCCATTTGTATATCTGTATATGGTTCCCTCTCAGAAGGTCGAATGGCTGAAATCTCGAAATGCATATGGCCGTAACCATATTTATTTATTTATTTTTATTTAACATTTATTTTACCAGGATAAGTCCAACTGGACATCATGTGTACTTTTTCAGTGGAGTCCTGGGGAGAAAACCTCCAAAGAAATAACAGTGTACATACATGCTTTAGATAACAATAAAACTGGCATACAAGATAAGAGAAACAATGAAGTACAAAAAAACGATTATGTAGAACAATAAGGTACTCATGAGTAGTACCATTATTTACAATATGTACAAAAAGTACATTTCAGGTGATAGTATAGTGTATGCATTAAAGGCTTCAGCGGGTCACTTACATATGGAAAAGTGGGTCTTCAAGGGGGGGGGGTCGTTGCAGTTGCAGAGAGGGTTAGTATTGAGGTGTAATTTAAGAAGGCCTTTGAAGGTGCCTGTGTGACTTTGTAGCCTGAGTTCAGGTGGGAGAGTGTTCCATGCTTTGGCAACATCATGGGAGAATAAGGCCTCCCCAGAACTGTCGTTGCATGGATTAACTTCAATCAGGTTTTTGATACATGAATGTCGCTCCCTTTTAGGGTTGTGAAAGTTTAGCATGTTGGCAAGGGCAGGGCACTTCCCCGGATGGAAGAGAATTTGATGGGCTATGATCAGTTGGTGGTAGCGTAGAAGGTTTGGAAATTCTAACCAGTGCAGTTTAGTTAGGGATAGGCAATGGTGGGAATATGATCTATTATTGGCAGTGAACCTAGCTATTTTATTGTAGCATGTAGAGAGTTTGTTCAGGTTGGTTTTGTTAATATTGGTGAGAACTGGAGAGGCGTAAAGTAGTGTTCATAGGTTCATAGGTTCATAGGTTCATACTAGGCTATCTGCCCGAGGGCATTTACAAGCCTAGCCCATCGTTTTGTGGCTTAGGCCACCCCTTTAGTATGGGGAACTAAACCCATTATTTTGCTGACCCTCTGTCGAGCAATGACACTGAGGTAATCCCCGGGGTATATCTGCGATCTCCCATCCATTGGTCAAGATTTCTCTTGAACAAGGCCAGCGAGGTGCTCTGCCTCACATGTACCGGGATTTTGTTCCACAGCATAGGGAGTCTTTGGGTGATGAATCTATCCCTCCAGCACATCCTATTAATAGTCGTGTCAAGGTTTAAGTCTCCCGCCCTTGTGGCTCTGATGGATCTGGATTTTTTGAGGTGAAGCATATTCATCAAATCTGGGTTTGACATGGCCTTGTATGTTAGGCAAAGGTCACCTCTGAGCAAGCGGTAAGCGACTGAGTAGAGCTGGAGTTCTTTCAGTCGGGCAGCATAGGACAGATTTGTGAGACCCTTTATCCTTTTGGTGAGGAACTTTTGTGGCCTCTCCAGTTGCTGCAAGTGTCGGGTCAGATACATTCCGAATGGGGCATTGTACTCAATCATTGGTCTGATGAGTGATGAGTAAAGGGAGACTATGACCTCCCTTGATCTAGATGAGAAACCCTTCATGATAAGGTGGGCAATGTAGAACGTCTTCCTAACTACTTTAGCTACATGGGTGTCGAATGACAGACTACTATCAACCTGGGTCCCCAGGTCCCTGAAAACTTCTTCTGTGCTCAGTGGATTGCCACCTATTTGGTAGCTAGGGGTAACCTTGTTTTTCCCGAAGGGTATGACTATGCATTTTTTGGCATTTAACTTTAGGCCGTGGCTCTGGCACCAGTTATCCGTTTCTGTGAGACCCTTCTGAAGGATATCTGTGTCAGATGTGTTTTCTACTATGGCGCCCAGTTTACAGTCATCTGCAAACTTTGTCAGCCATAACCCTCCTGTGTTTGCTTGTACTTCGGAGAAGTAGATGCCAAACAAGAGTGGGCCCAGGACTGAGCCCTGTGGGACACCACTTGTGACAGGCTTTGAGTCAGACATGGCGCCAGCAACTCTGACCCTGTGGGTTCTGTCAATCAGCCAGTTTGCAACCCATCTTGTGATGTATGGGTTGACATTTAAGCTGATGAGTTTTTCAATGATACCCGAGTGGGGTATTGTATCGAAGGCCTTAGCCAGATCGAGGTAGGCTGTATGGACTGCCTTTCCCTCATCAATGGCTTTGGTGACTGTTTCAAAACAGTCAACCAAATTTAAAAGGACTGATCTACCTGTAACAATGCGAAACTGGCTTGGATCCAAAGTCTGCAAATTCCTATGTCATTATTTATGAGGTCCATTATGATCCTCTCCATGGCTTTGCAAATAAGGCTTGTCAAGCTAATGGGCCGGTAATTTCCAGGGTCGGTGGAGGCACCGCCTTTGTGAAGTGGTACCACAGTTGCAGTGCGCCACTCCCTGGGTACGTATCCAGAGGTAAGACTTTGATTAAACAGCTGTCCTAGCTGTGGGTTTAATTCCTCATTGAGTTCATGGAGCACACAGCCGGGGACACCATCAGGTCCCATGGATGCTGTGTTTTTTGCTTTGGAGAGAGCAGTTCTCACTTGGGCTGGAGATGTGGGGGGCTGCAATCGTTTGGTATAGATATCTCTCCTTGGGGGGGGGGGGGGGGGGAGAAGTTTGCACTGAACCTGTCAGCCAGTATGTTGGCAATGTCTGTAGGATCAGTAATCTTCACATCATTTTGAACTAGCTCTGAGCATATCTGGGAGTTTCCTCCCAGGTTTCTAACATAGCTAAAGAAGGCCTTATGATTGTCTTTTGAGTCTTTAGCTATTTTTCTCTCGAAATTTGCTTTGGAAGATTTTATGAGAGCTCTTAGTTTTTTACTTATAGTGATCAAGGGTGTCTTACATTTTAAGGATTTTGCTCTATCTTATAGTAGCTTCCTCCTTTTGTTGTAGAGTTTGTTTATGGCTGGGGTCCACCAGACTGGACGCTTGCCTTTGGTACAAAGAGTTTTTGTTTTGCTTGGGATTGCCTTATCCATGCAGTCCTGTAGGTGCTGGTAGAAGGCATTTGTAAGTGATTCAGCGGCTTGAGTATTGTTTTCCGCTGGCTCGGGGGCCTTGAAGGAGACCACACTAGTCTTTAGAAGTGTGAAGTCGGCTTTTGAGAAGTTCTTTACTGTGGTCTTTTTTATTTCAGGTGGGGTGGGATGAGGACCTCCAGCGAGATTAGTTTGTGGTCTGATCTCACCAGTGAGGGGTACACCTCCGGTGTTGAACATTGTGCTCCCATGTTCGTGATGATGAGATCAAGTATGTTGTCTCCTCTTGTGGGGATGGTGACTAGTTGTTCCATGGCATTTGAGTTTATGAATTCCAGGAACTTTTGGGCTAGGGTGTTTGGGCTTGAGTAGTGTTCCCAGTCTATATTAGGGTAATTGAAGTCACCTAGTATGATGGTGTTTGGTGATACATTTATCCCTCTAGTGTTTTCAGAAAGGCCATGTGAGGTTCCTGAGTTTGTGAGGGTGGCCTGTAACATGCTACAATTTGCAGAGCAGTCTTGCCTATGGTTAATTGCACCTGGATGGTCTCCGATGCATCGTGCGTTGCCACCAGTCTTGAGGTGTGGGTGTCCTTGATGAATATGGATACCCCTCCTCCTTTCTTGGTGTTGTCCGGATTTTGGGGCCGGAACGCATGATATGAGGTAAAACCTGATAGTGCTGGGGTGCTCTCGGAGCCTTGAACCAGGTTTCTGTCACAGCACAGACATCGATGTTCTCCATACTGAGAAGGGCCTCGAGTGCGTGCATTTTGAGATTTAGACTTCTGGCATTGAGCAGCATTACCCTTAGTTTTTTTCCTTTTTTGTGTTCTAGGGTGGTAGGTTTAGAATTTGAGCCTTGCCTAAAAAAGGCACTATGGGGTGGCAAGAGCCTTTGCCAATATCCGAATCCCAGGGGTGACAGGTGCAAGCCGTCCCTTGCGAAGCAGCGTGGCTTGTCCAGCATGTCATCCCAGGCAGACAAACACTGGATCCCCTTTGAATGACACCAGTGTTTAAGCCAATTGTTAAAGCTGATCATCTTATCTCTGTATTGTTGCATCATTCTTGGTGAAGGTAGGATACTGCTCAAGGTCAGGGTCATACCTGCCTGGGCTACATAATCAGAGAGCTCCTCAATGTCTCTTTTCATGTAGTCCAAGGAGGTACGTCTCAGGTCGTTTACACCAGTGTGGACAATGACTGAGTCATATTTGTACCTGCTGTTGAGAGACTTGAGTGCTTGCGTTATGTGGCGGATTCTAGCGCCCGACAGGCAGCTTACTGTGACCTTCTCCTTACTCAGTCTGGTGAGCGGGACGTCAGTGTGTCTGACTATGGAGTCACCAATGACTAGTGTGTCTGGCATTGTGTTTGGCCTTAAGGGCTGTGACTGTTTGACACTCTGACTGTGAGGTCTATGTGTTGCAGGTGTTGTGTTTTGAGGTGGTGGTTGTTTGGGTGTCTGCTTTGGTGGCCTCTGCTGTTTTGGTAAATTATTGATCAGAGCCTCCGAGTATGTCTTTGTGTGTTTATGTGTATGACTTGAGGTTGTAATGGTACTATGTGAGACTGGGTCTATAGTGTGTGTGGTAACCTTCTCCTCTTGACTGGTCTTGCCAGTCCTATGTTGAGAGAGCTCAGCCTCCAGTTTGGCCGTATAGTTGCATCTCTCGCATGTATTTGTGTTTTGTGGGAGGAGGAGAGGGTTGTCTGTGTACATGAGGCAATTGTAACATTGCCTCAATATTCCCAGGTTCACCAGCTGAGCAGGAGAGGACACTAGCAACTGATCCCTCGACATGCTAGAAGGAGTAGACAAAAAAGCTTTAAAAAAGATTTTGGGGGGACGTGAGTGACCTAGAAATGGGGGTTGCCTTTTTGGGGTACTATCTATGACAAGAGTGCCATATCAAGGTAATAAGTACTGTAGGAGCAAGTGCTACGTTTAACAGATAGAGAATAGTCTACTTGGAGTCAAGTAGAGATGATCTTTTTAATTATAGGATACGTTGATTAGATCAGTGGTATAGTTCGAGGAAGGTAGTTTTAAGGGAAAATTTGAAGAGTGGACTTTAGGTAGCCCGAATAGATTAAACCTGCTTAACCGACGCTACCCTAGTGTGCAACGGCAGCAGCTCAGCTAAATCGGCTAAATCACAAGAACGCTTACAGCGTTTTATACCAGGGGGCTGGAAAAAGCTAGAAACTGGCCCAAAACGACCAATAAACTGCTAGTTACTGGCTGAAACCTCACAAAACTGGACAAAAGGCAGCTCAATGCTTCCCACTCTCAGAGAGAGTTGAGTTCTGGCTATTGTTGTTCTAGTCTCAGGGGTTAGGAAAAGTTTGCAATGATATAGGCAACCTAGTTTTTATGGACTTTAGAGATAATTTGGGATATGTGCTTGTTGTATTCAAGTTGATGATCAATGGTGATGCCTAAGAGATTATCCTCAGTTACTGGAGTGATGAGGGTGCCATTGGTAGACATGATGGTAAAAGGTGGCATTGCAGTGTTTGGTTGGGTGGAATAGTATTAGCTGTGTTTTTTTGGAGTTTAGTATTAGTTGGTAGTTGTTTAGCCAGTTCTCTACCTCAGTGAAGGATTCTTGGGCTTTGCTTTGAAGTAACTGGATGTTTGTTGCTGAGCAGATTAGGGTAGTTCATCCGCGTACTGGACAATGTTGGCTTTAGTGATAGCTAGGTGGAGATTATTTGTAAATATGTTGAAGAGAAGGGGGCCAAGAATTGAACCTTGTGGGACACCATATGTGACAGGGAGTGGAGGGGATAGGGAGTTGCCCCATTTGACAGATTGTGACCGGTTTATTCAGGTAACTGTTAAACCATTGTAGAGTGGGGTCATCAAGGTTGAGTTCTGCTAGAAAGGTGAGGAGGTTGTTATGGGAAACTGTATCAAATGCCTTGGATAAGTCTAAGAAGGTGGCAGAGACCAGCTTTCCTTGGTTCCTGTACAAGTTTATGGTATTGGAAAAGTTAAAAAGGGCAGCGTTGGTGCTAGGGGAAGGTCTGAATCCATGTTGGGTTTTAGTTAGAAGGTTGTTGGTTAGCAGGTGGGTAAGGATTTGGTGGTGGATACATTTTTCTAGAATTTTTGAGAGAGGTGATAGGATTGCAATGGGACGGTAGTTGCAGAGGTGAGTAGATGGACCTCCCTTGTGGAGGGGGATGATATATGAGGTTTTCCATAATGAAGGAATAGTATGCAGGGCGATAGATCTGTTAATAAGTAGGGAGACTGGGTAGGCAATTGCCTTGGATGCAATTTGTAGATATTTAGCTGGAAGACTGTCGGCAGCTAGGGTGGTAGGTTTGAGTTTAGCTAAGAGAGTTTGAATGGTAGATGTTGGTACTGGGGTGAGTGTGAAGGGGTGGAGTTAGTCTGGTAGTTTAAGGGTTGAGGTTGGATTGTGGGTGATATTGCACATACCAGGTTCAGTATTGAAGAGGTAAAGTAGTTATTGAAACTGGAGGCTATATGTGAATCAATACCTTTGATATCTGGGGGTGGTGTGGTGACTTTTCCAGGCTGGAGGATGTTGTTCACTGCAGCCCAAAATTTCTGTGGGTTGTTGTTATGTTTCCTTTGTAGGGAAATATAGTGGTTTATCTTGTCCAACCTGACCTGTTTTTTTTGCTTTATTTCTGAGCTCAGCAAAGCTTTGTCTAGTTTCGGGTGTTTTGTATTTTTGCCAAGTTAACCAAGCTTTTTCTCTAGTCTTGAGTACAATTTTTGTGGCTTTGTTTAACCAGGGAGCAGGGTTACTTCACAATCTTATTGTTTTCAGTGGGGCTAGTTGGTTTAAAATCCCAAGGAATTTGGCATTAAAGTATTCTACTGCAATATCCAGGGGAAGGGTTTTTATAGGAGCCCACTCACAGGATTTTAGGGCTTCTGAGAATTGTACTGGGGAGAAGTATTTGTGGGAGTGGATTTGTAAGAGAGAGCGGGGGTGTTGGTAGATTTTAGTTTGTGCCAAAGGAGAAAGGTTGGGTTATGGTCACTGAGGGAATCAGGTAGTATCCCGGAAAGGTGGTCAGTATTGGGCTGGTTAGTCAGGATCCAGTCTAAAGTGGATTCACATTTGGTGGTTTTGTCAATTCTTGTGGGTGAGTGTATGAGTTGTACGAAATTATATAGGTTTATGTGGTTGGTGGCTATAGGTGAGTGTATGGTGTTCCAGTCTATGTTGACATCACCTAGGAGTACAGTTTCTTGGGACAGGGAATGGGAAGCCCAGTGGAGTATAGATTCTAGTGTTTTAATGTTGTCTCCTGGTGGTATATAAATGCTGAGTAGGTTTAGTTGTTTGTATTGATTTAGTAGGATTTTGGTGAATAGGGTCTCGGCAGTGTTGAAATCTGGGGTTGCTTTTTGAAATAGCTGAACTTTAAATTGGATTTGTAAAGAAGGGCAATGCCACCACCTTTTCTGTGAGGTCTGTCTACTCAATATATTGAAACCAGGTGGAGTTATGAAGTTATCTTTAATGTGGGGTTTAAGCCATGTTTCTGTAATCACTATAATATCTGGGTTATATACAGAGATGGTTCCATGTAACTGTTCTATTTTATTTATGATACTGCGAATGTTTAGGTTTAGTATAAGTATATCAGTGGATTTGTGTTTAAATGGGAGATTGGGGTCAGGTGTGATATGGGAGTTGTTTATTGGGCCAGGGTTGGGGTGAATATTACCTCCCATATGCTCGAATTTCAGAAGCTCGACCTTCTGAAAGGGAAATACAAAAAAAACAACAAAACACAAAACAATATTTCTGCATGGGGGCAAGCCCTCCTGCACCTCCCACCCCCCGCTACTTATTTATTTCAACTCCGAGATCACACTACAGCGCAGAAAGGGAAATCTCCCGTTCTGCGCCATATGCTTACCCCCATTCAGAAGGTCGAGTTTCTGAAATTTCGAGCATATGGTCTTGACAGTATGCATTTTGAGATTTCAGCCGTTCGACCTTGTGAAGGGGAACCCTGTATATACATATATATATATATATATGTATGTATACATATATATATATATATGTATATATATATATATACATATATATATATATATATATATATATATATATACATATATCTATATATATATATATATATATATATATATATATATATATATATATATATATATATACATATATATATATATATATATATACACACACACACACACACACACACACACACACACACACACACACACACGTATATAGACATACATCTATGTGTGTGTGTGTAGATATATATATATATATATATATATATATATATATATATATATATATGTATATAAAATGGGTTCTACCTGACTTCGACAGCGCAGAAGACCATCGAATCGGAGCTCCAGAAGATCGAAAGTGAAGAAGACCGACGCGAATCGCGAGTGGCAGAACATCGACAATGCAGAAGACCGACACGACGGATGACAACACCAACGCCGAGGATGCCGACATGGGGAAAGGCTGTGTGAGTATGCGGTAGTGACGGACGTTAGGGTGCGAGCCAGGTAAGTGTGGAGATTGACGGTCTGTGGGGATAGGGGTGGGTTAAGTGAGTTAGGGTTAGGGAGCGATAGGGTGGGTTAAGTGAGTTAGGTTAGGGTGCGATACGGGTGGGTTAAGTGAGTTAGGGTTAGGGAGGCGATAGGGTGGGTTAAGTGAGTTAGGGTTAGGGGCGATAAGGGGCGGTTAAGTGAGTTAGGGTTAGGGAGCGGGTAGGTAAGTGTGCGATAGTGACGGACCTTAGGGTTAGGGTAAGCTTTAGTGTGGGCTTGTAAGGATTTTGGTGTGCTTGTGTTGTGTGTGTGGTTTGTGGAATGGGGATGTGTTTTGTTTTTAATTGTTATTGTGGTGTGTGCAGTGTATGGGGTTTCGTGTTTGTGTACCGTCGGTTATTTCGTTGTCGGTTATGTGTGGTTTCGTGTTTATGGACTGTCGAATATGTGGTGTCAGTGATGTGGTTGTCGGTGTTGTGTGGTTTCGACTATGTCAGGTAGAACCATAAAATGATGTGTGTGCATATTTTCTGTTTGTGGGTGTGTGTATGTGTTTGTATGTCAGATGACTAAAACAAATTCATGGGTTTGTAGGATACTAGTTGAACTCACTGGGGCAGTGGTTTAAACTGTTTGATGACTAATATTAAGCAATTCAGCACTATGCAGTTTCTACCTGTCTCTGAATCATATTAATTCTGAGCATTGCAGTTTGATTTATCTGTGCAGCTTGAGTTGTGCTGCATGAATCCATTGTAATAGCAGTAAACTTTGTTTTGATGTTGACAGGTACTTTATGAATTTGATCACCAAAGCTTCACAGTCATGAGTAGACCACACCAGTTCTGAGTTGATCCAAGATAAGTCACAGTCAGACTTGATTTATTGCTATAATAAATAACCTTAACAAAGGGGGTTACTCTTTTTTTTTTGTTATCATTGATTCCCACCCTTGTATATTTAACTCTGAGTCTTCTGTCTGACACAGTGCTCTGGTTGTAAGCCTGTACCCTTGAACTTTACAGTGCTTTTAAAGCAAGACTTATTGTGCAGAACACCTGGTCAGAAGAATTGATCACCTTTCTTCTTCAGCATGAGTTCATATATGAAAGAGTAGTATTACCTGCTGCAAATTGACTGCGTTCTTAAAACAAATTTTTAAAAATGCTGTTTTTGATAACATATTAACTCATGCTATTGTGGCGTATTATTGTAGGTTCAAAAATCATGGCTTCTGGAAGCTCTTACTTAGGAACTGACACAGATATTGAAAGTGACAGCTCTTATGATGAGAAAAAAAGTGATGAAGGAAACAGCTCTGATGATGAGGATTTATCTTATAACTCCCAGGCTATGCAATTCCTTCGAGAATATGAAGAGAGAGAGGAAAATGGCAGCGTGTCTGATGACTTAATGTCAAATCTGGATGTGACCAAATTCTTGCAGGAAGAAGCTGCTGTTGAAACAGTTGATGACAGATCTAAGGGCATTCAGGCTTCAAGTAAAGCAGGTGTTACAAGTGCTTCTACATCTAATCCATCAGGCAAGGAGAAAGGTGAGAGAATTAAAATTTATCTGGCTGTTAAATGTAATTATTAAATTTAAATATTTTTGTAATTAATCTTTATTCTTGTAAGTCAGCTAGCACATAGCTGACTCATGTAATAGCATTCTTGTTCTGAGAAAACACAAACTATTAAAACATCCAAACTGGCATATCATTGGTTCTGCAGGAGGAGGGGGACGTACTGTTTTTATAATATTTGACACTGTACGAAATAGAACTTTGAGTCCTGCATCAGCCAGAAATGCCTTTGAGTTTCCATCTTGTAGCTGTCACTTTATGGGCATAAGACTAAGAATAATTCTGAAATTAAACACTGCAGCAACAGCGTGTACCAATAAACCCATGTGTAAATTATTTAAAAATGCAATAACAGTCAAGTATAAAATACAGCATAACAAGTAGACCCATGTTTAACAGAATGTTTGGACACTTAACACAGCTTAGCATTTTGAAATAAAATGCCATCCTGTTACATAAAATTCCTTTATATATAAGAAGGGATCACTTGATACATTGTTGCAGAAGTGATAAGAATGGGTCAGACTAAATCACATCAGAAAGCTAAAAATGACTTAGGCAAATGCCCTTTCATTTAATACTAACTGATGAAATGGCATCACGTAACTACACATTAAAAATGAATTTCTCTTTGTGTCAAGCTGTCTGATCCGCCAGTATGGAGTTAATGTTACTCAGCACATCACTGGATACAATATATTCAACTCTAAGATTGCTTCATGTCAGTGGAAGACAGAAACCCTAACTTTAGCTATGAAGTCCAAGTTTCAGGCATCCTACATTCAAAGAGCCTTCAGAAGTTATCAGTACGTGGGCGTGGCCAAGGATGAACACAGGATAGCAGCAGATTTCTTCAGCTCCACCAATTTCATTACATTGACAGGAATTAATTACTTAAAAAATTAATTTTTGAAGTAATTTTCTTTCTAAATATGTTTGTTTTATATAGTTCTTGAACTATATCTAAAAAAGAAAGGAAATCTTAATAATATTCCTGTCAGAAATTACTTTGGAAATTTTCCTGTCAGTTTATCTGTCTGAAATGAGTTCCAGTAAGACAAATTCTCAAGACTCCAGCATCAAGAAAGAACTTCAGTCTCTGATAATTATAGTCCAGCAACTTACAGCTAAGATGGATAAAATGGATACTAAAATAGACACTTTCATAGAAAAAACTACAAAACAAATAGACTTGTTACATATGGACCTGCAACAACAGAAGATCCAGATGACAGGCATAGAAGAAGCTGTGAATGACATGGAAAATAGAATACAAGAAGAGGAAATCAACATTGAGTTTCTGCTGAAACAAAATACACATTTACAAACAAAGCTGGATGACCTGGAAAATAGATCTAGGCGCAATAACATTAGGATTTTTGGACTGCCAGAAAATATTGAAGGTAACAATATTACTTCTTTTTAACAACATGGCTCCCTAAAACTTTAGATTTACCAGAAGCATTCTCTTTTGGTATCGAAGAGCACATAGATCTATAGCTAATACTAACTCTAACAAAAACTATCCTAGATCAGTTATAGTTAGATTTCTATCATCTTTTGATAAAGAGATGGTTCTTAAATCTGCTTGGGCTAAAGCTCCTGTTAAGATTAATGAAACAACTGTGCATTTTGACAATGACTATTCTTCCATGGTATTAGCTAAAAGAAAAGTTATTCTGCCACTAATAAGGGAGCTTAAAAAGCACAGTTTAAAACATACCTTCTGTTTCCTGCCAAGCTTAAAATCTTCCTTCCTGATGGTCCTAAAATTTTCGATGACTTAGACTCTGCTTTACTGTTTATCAAAAAATAAGATTTTGGAAAAAATAGAAGAAATGGAATGGGCTAGTCCTTCGTTAAAGAGACTGGCAACTGAAACTTTGTGGAAGACTTCAGAGAAGAAGAAGAGACTAAAAAACAAATGATTTGTACTATGTTTTTTTTCTCTCTCATCATTTTATTTTATTATTAATCCTTTTAAATATAGTTCCTGCATTTCCAAGAAGCAACAAATATTTTGAAAAAGATTTAATCAAAGTTATTCTCTGTGTGCAAAAAATGTTTTGTTTCATAACTAGTCAAAATATCTGGAGATTTAATGGCAAGCTGTGATTTAACTTGTTTCTCTTTCTGAAGAGGAAAAATAAGGTCAGTAATTTGATACATTTTTTTTTTCCTTTAAAAGTTTATATGTTCTTCAAATGCTATTCCTAATTATACTTTCTTGATTACACTGCTTATGCTTGTTTGTAAATAATCTGTCATGCTTTAACTAATAATAATTAGAACTAAATAATAGTAAATAATATGTTTTATTTTTAACTCTATTAATATAAACAGTAAGTAACATTCTATTGTATATACTTATTATA